>NC_137140.1:36895110-36985110 GCF_949319135.1 Squalius cephalus
TCATACACACACACACACACACACACACTCATACACACACTCCTCATCTGAGCTCCGGGATACAGCAGACACTGCTCACACACACACACACACATACACACACACACACACACACACTCCTCATCTGAGCTCCGGGATACAGCAGACACTGCTCATACACACACACACACACACACACACTCATACACACACTCCTCATCTGAGCTCCGGGATACAGCAGACACTGATCATACACACACACACACACACACACACACACTCCAGACTGACAGAACCCAAGCCCTAATCATCAAAACTCACGGTCGTTATGAATCTTTATAAAGCGTTGATATTTTACTGCAATTTCACAAAATCACTCCCTAGATTTTTATATATAACCGGTTTATTGTCTGGAGATTCTGAAGTGCAGATATTACTGATAATATTTCTTTGGAAACTGATTATCTCATAAAATATATTTTAATGATTTATTTCCCAAAGTTCTGCTTGTAATGTTGTTTTAATTAATCAGTTTTTTGATGATAATTTTCCACCCTCTCTGTGACCTTTAGTAATAGATGAAAGCTGAGGAACACGAGTGTGTGTGGAACACTGCGCTTTCACATGCTAATGAGGGTGGTCATATGCTAATGAGGGCGGTCATATGCTAATGAGCCTGTGATGTCAGTGTTGTGATGATGTTGTTTCAGTCAATTAGACTGCGGAGTACAATGAACTTTATCTCAAATCAAAATATTCTTCATCTTTTTCATGACGTGTGACCCTTCAAGAGATGGAAATCTCAGATGTCAAAGGAAAGCCGTGTGTGTGTGTGTGTGTGCGTGTGTGTGTGTGTGTGTGCGTGCGTGTGTGTGTGTGTGTGTGCGTTCAGATCCGCTGTCAGACTCTGATAAATATCACAGTGTTTTTCCTCCTGCTTTATTCTGATGGTGTGCAGACGCTGACGGACAGTAAACGCTTTATTCCTCTTTTCTAACCCCGTCAACCTCAGCAGTTTGTTAACGATGTTCATTTCTGCTCGGAAATGTTTAATACAAGCGAGTGTGACGGTGAATCAGACGTGTTTTGATTGACAGGTGCAGTTTGAGGCCTTTGATTGGCAGAATCTGATTGTTTGTTTTCTTGCTGAAACTCTCTGAATCAGACACACTTACAGCATGTTAACTCCTCTAGGCCGATTAGCAGCGCTTCGATGTGAGATCAACAGAAGAAATGAATGATGTGCGGTCAGATGTTGTGTGATCGTTCGTGTGTGTTTTGTGTTGGTTTGTTCACTGTCCTGTCAGAGAGTCTCAGCTGGCTCTCGACCGGCTCTGGGTTTATGATCGAACTGCCACCGTTATTTACGACCTTTTCGGGGTTGTCGCTACACATTTGTCCTGAGCTGAACGGGCTTGTTCGAGTTCCTCATCTGCATTTGTTCCCGGACGTGTTTTAATCAGATGAGAAAGCTGATGAAATGCCCTGTAGATTGATGGCTCTGACATGTCATCGTAAACAAGAGCGGAGTAACTATCATCTGTGATAGACTGACGCAGTGTATGTGTGTGTGTGTGTGTGTGTGTGTAAAGGCACATGCCATAAACTACTGATTGGGCCTTGTGTGTGTGTGTGTGTGTGTGTGTGTGTGTGCAGAGACGGAGCCTGTGATTTTACGGCCGCTTGTTTTCCCGTTGTGTGATGGTTTCGTCGGACAGCTTTGAAGAGCGCCTGCATTTCTTCTGCTCGTTAGTGTCAAACTGTAAAAGCTCTGAAGGTCCGTCTTGATGAAATGAATTTCTGCTTGTCATGGATTGTCTGTAAATTAGAATAAAAATGCAGTAGCTGTGTGTGTTTGCGTTTACAGAGCAGGAAAAGCTGCCTCTGATCGGAAATGAAATAATTTTCTGGCTCTTGATTGACCAGCAGTTTGAGTTTCTGTGCTGATGTCCGTTTCTCTGGTCTAACACACACACACGCACACACACTCATACACGCTCACACTCTCACACACACACACACACACACACTCTCTCTCACACACACACACACACAAAAGTCAAGTCACCTTTATTTATATAGCGCTTTTTACAATACAGAACGCTTCAAAGCAGCTTTACAGAGATAACAGGAAAATAACCCAACCAAGTTTGTCTAGAAGAAAATAGCGTCACAGTCCAGCTTAAGTTCAGTGATGGTTCATTTTTGTTGTAAAAAAAGTTATTAATTTAGTTCATATTTATATATATATAGCTGCTCTGGAGAAAACAGTGATGTCATTGTCCAGCTCAGCTCAGTTCTCATATAATGGTGTCAGTGCAGGAGATCAATAATATTGTTGAATATTAAGTTAAATGTAAAAAGTAAACAAACACATGACAGAAACAGGCCTGATCTCCCACAGATGCACAAGCACACAGTAACCCAGTGTTTATCTGAGCTCGGCTGTGATACGGTCTGATTATTGAATGTAATCGTTTGTCCCACATGAACTTACACCTACACTAGACCATGAAATGCATCTTTATTCGGTCTTTTGCACTTGTTTATGTTTGTGTGGCAGTTTTGCACATTGTTTTGCTTCCAAGAGGAGACATACGTGACAGTGAGTCAGTGAGGATCTGTTTTATAAGAGAGATTGAACATGTTTAGCTCCATGACTCTGGCCCTGAACACTAGCTCAACAGAAGCTCCACCTGTACCAGATAATCCCAATGTGTGTGTGTGTGTGTGTCCAGGGTCTGCAGGGGTCTGAAGCGGAGCAGATGTTTGGGAAGCTGCTTCCAGCCATGGCACAGCTGGCACTGAGAGCGCCGAGCCTCTTCACACAGGTACCAGAACCTCCATCACTCAATCACACACAAAACACACCAGTACCTCCATCACTCAATCACACACTAAACACACCAGAACCTCCATCACTCAATCACACACAAAACACACCAGAACCTCCATCACTCAATCACACACAAAACACACCAGAACCTCCATCACTCAATCACACACAAAACACACCAGTACCTCCATCACTCAATCACACACTAAACTCACCAGAGCCTCCATCACTCAATCACACACAAAACACACCAGAACCTCCATCACTCAATCACACACAAAACACACCAGAACCTCCATCACTCAATCACACACAAAACACACCAGAACCTCCATCACTCAATCACACACAAAACACACCAGAACCTCCATCACTCAATCGCACACTAAACACACCAGAACCTCCATCACTCAATCACACACAAAACACACCAGAACCTCCATCACTCAATCACACACAAAACACACCAGAACCTCCATCACTCAATTACACAAAAAACACACCAGAACCTCCATCAGTCAATCACACACAAAACACACCAGAACATCCATCACTCAATCACACACAAAACACACCAGAACCTCCATCACTTAATCAGACACAAAACACACCAGAAAATCCATCACTCAATCACACACAAAACAAACCAGAACCTCCATCACTCAATCACACACAAAACACACCAGTACCTCCATCACTCAATCACACACTAAACACACCAGAACCTCCATCACTCAATCACACACAAAACACACCAGTACCTCCATCACTCAATCACACACTAAACACACCAGAACCTCCATCACTCAATCACACACAAAACACACCAGAACCTCCATCACTCAATCACACACAAAACACACCAGAACCTCCATCACTCAATCACACACAAAACACACCAGTACCTCCATCACTCAATCACACACTAAACTCACCAGAGCCTCCATCACTCAATCACACACAAAACACACCAGAACCTCCATCACTCAATCACACACAAAACACACCAGAACCTCCATCACTCAATCACACACAAAACACACCAGAACCTCCATCACTCAATCACACACAAAACACACCAGAACCTCCATCACTCAATCGCACACTAAACACACCAGAACCTCCATCACTCAATCACACACAAAACACACCAGAACCTACAGAACCTCCATCACTCAATCACACACAAAACACACCAGAACCTCCATCACTCAATTACACAAAAAACACACCAGAACCTCCATCAGTCAATCACACACAAAACACACCAGAACATCCATCACTCAATCACACACAAAACACACCAGAACCTCCATCACTTAATCAGACACAAAACACACCAGAAAATCCATCACTCAATCACACACAAAACAAACCAGAACCTCCATCACTCAATCACACACAAAACACACCAGTACCTCCATCACTCAATCACACACAAAATACACCAGAACCTCCATCACTTAATCACACACAAAACACACCAGAACCACTAGAACCTCCATCACTCAATCACACACAAAACACACCAGAACCTCCATCACTTAATCAAACGTAAAACACACCAGAACCTCCATCACTCAATCGCACACAAAACACACCAGTACCGCCGTCAATCAATCACACACAAAACACACCAGTACCTCCGTCACTCAATCACACAAAAAAACACCAGAACCTCCATCACTCAATCACACACAAAACACACTAGAACCTCCATCACTCAATCACACACAAAACACACTAGAACCTACAGAACCTCCATCACTCAATTACACTAAAAACACACCAGAACCTCAATCACTCAATCACACACAAAACACACCAGTACCTCCGTCACTCAATCACACACAAAACACACCAGAACCTCCATCACTCAATCGCACACTAAACACACCAGAACCTCCATCACTCAATCACACACAAAACACACCAGAACCTACAGAACCTCCATCACTCAATTACACAAAAAACACACCAGAACCTCCATCACTCAATCACACACAAAACACACCAGAACCTCCATCAGTCAATCACACACAAAACACACCAGAACATCCATCACTCAATCACACACAAAACACACCAGAACCTCCATCACTTAATCAGACACAAAACACACCAGAAAATCCATCACTCAATCACACACAAAACAAACCAGAACCTCCATCACTCAATCACACACAAAACACACCAGTACCTCCATCACTCAATCACACACAAAACACACCAGAACCTCCATCACTTAATCACACACAAAACACACCAGAACCACTAGAACCTCCATCACTTAATCAAACGTAAAACACACCAGAACCTCCATCACTCAATCGCACACAAAACACACCAGTACCGCCGTCACTCAATCACACACAAAACACACCAGTACCTCCGTCACTCAATCACAAAAAAAAACACCAGAACCTACAGAACCTCCATCACTCAATTACACACAAAACGCACCAGAACCTCCATCACTCAATCACACACAAAACACACTAGAACCTACAGAACCTCCATCACTCAATTACACTAAAAACACACCAGAACCTCAATCACTCAATCACACACAAAACACACAAGTACCTCCGTCACTCAATCACACACAAAACACACCAGTACCTCCGTCACTCAATTACACAAAAAACACACCAGAACCTCCATCACTCAATCACACACAAAACACACCAGTACCTCCATCACTCAATCACACACAAAACAAACCAGAACCTCCATCACTCAATCACACACAAAACACACCAGTACCTCCATCACTCAATCACACACAAAACACACCAGAACCTCCATCACTTAATCACACACAAAACACACCAGAACCACATTCACACACAAAACACACAAGAACCTCCATTCCTCAGTCACACACAAAACACACCAGAACCTACATCACTCAATCACACACAAAACACACCAGAACCTCCATCACTCAATCACACACAAAACACACCAGAACCTCCATCACTTAATCAGACACAAAACACACCAGAAAATCCATCACTCAATCACACACAAAACAAACCAGAACCTCCATCACTCAATCACACACAAAACACACCAGTACCTCCATCACTCAATCACACACAAAACACACCAGAACCTCCATCACTTAATCAGACACAAAACACACCAGAAAATCCATCACTCAATCACACACAAAACAAACCAGAACCTCCATCACTCAATCACACACAAAACACACCAGTACCTCCATCACTCAATCACACACAAAACACACCAGAACCTCCATCACTTAATCACACACAAAACACACCAGAACCACTAGAACCTCCATCACTCAATCACACACAAAACACACCAGTACCGCCGTCACTCAATCACACACAAAACACACCAGAACCACATTCACACACAAAACACACAAGAACCTCCATTCCTCAGTCACACACAAAACACACCAGTACCTCCGTCACTCAATCACACACAAAACACACCAGTACCTCCGTCACTCAATCACAAAAAAAACACACCAGTACCTCCGTCACTCAATCACAAAAAAAACACCAGAACCTACAGAACCTCCATCACTCAATTACACACAAAACACACCAGAACCACATTCACACACAAAACACACAAGAACCTCCATTCCTCAGTCACACACAAAACACACCAGAACCTCCATCACTCAATTACACAAAAAACACACCAGAACCTCCATCACTCAATCACACACAAAACACACCAGAACCTCCATCAGTCAATCACACACAAAACACACCAGTACCTCCATCACTCAATCACACACAAAACACACCAGAACCTCCATCACTTAATCACACACAAAACACACCAGAACCACTAGAACCTCCATCACTCAATCACACACAAAACACACCAGAACCTCCATCACTTAATCAAACGTAAAACACACCAGAACCTCCATCACTCAATCGCACACAAAACACACCAGTACCGCCGTCACTCAATCACACACAAAACACACCAGTACCTCCGTCACTCAATCACAAAAAAAAAACACCAGAACCTACAGAACCTCCATCACTCAATTACACACAAAACACACCAGAACCACATTCACACACAAAACACACAAGAACCTCCATTCCTCAGTCACACACAAAACACACCAGAACCTCCATCACTCAATAACACACAAAACACACCAGAACCTAAAGAACCTCCATCACTCAATAACACACAAAACACACCAGAACCTACAGAACCTCCATCACTCAATCGCACACAAAACACACCAGTACCGCCGTCACTCAATCACACACAAAACACACCAGTACCTCCGTCACTCAATCACAAAAAAAACACCAGAACCTACAGAACCTCCATCACTCAATTACACACAAAACACACCAGAACCACATTCACACACAAAACACACAAGAACCTCCATTCCTCAGTCACACACAAAACACACCAGAACCTCCATCACTCAATAACACACAAAACACACCAGAACCTACAGAACCTCCATCACTCAGTCACACACAAAACACACCAGAACCTCCATCACTCAATAACACACAAAACACACCAGAACCTACAGAACCTCCATCACTCAGTCACACACAAAACACACCAGAACCTCCATCACTCAATAACACACAAAACACACCAGAACCTACAGAACCTCCATCACTCAATCACACACAAAACACACCAGAACCTCCATCACTCAATTACACAAAAAACACACCAGAACCTCCATCACTCAATCACACACAAAACACACCAGAACCTCCATCAGTCAATCACACACAAAACACACCAGTACCTCCATCACTCAATCACACACAAAACACACCAGAACCTCCATCACTTAATCACACACAAAACACACCAGAACCACTAGAACCTCCATCACTCAATCACACACAAAACACACTAGAACCTCCATCACTTAATCAAACGTAAAACACACCAGAACCTCCATCACTCAATCGCACACAAAACACACCAGTACCGCCGTCACTCAATCACACACAAAACACACCAGTACCTCCGTCACTCAATCACAAAAAAAAACACCAGAACCTACAGAACTTTCATCACTCAATTACACACAAAACACACCAGAACCACATTCACACACAAAACACACAAGAACCTCCATTCCTCAGTCACACACAAAACACACCAGAACCTCCATCACTCAATAACACACAAAACACACCAGAACCTACAGAACCTCCATCACTCAGTCACACACAAAACACACCAGAACCTCCATCACTCAATAACACACAAAACACACCAGAACCTACAGAACCTCCATCACTCAATCACACACAAAACACACCAGTACCTCCATCACTCAATCACACACAAAACACACCAGAACCTCCATCACTTAATCACACACAAAACACACCAGAACCACTAGAACCTCCATCACTCAATCACACACAAAACACACCAGAACCTCCATCACTTAATCAAACGTAAAACACACCAGAACCTCCATCACTCAATCGCACACAAAACACACCAGTACCGCCGTCACTCAATCACACACAAAACACACCAGTACCTCCGTCACTCAATCACAAAAAAAACACCAGAACCTACAGAACCTCCATCACTCAATTACACACAAAACACACCAGAACCACATTCACACACAAAACACACAAGAACCTCCATTCCTCAGTCACACACAAAACACACCAGAACCTCCATCACTCAATTACACAAAAAACACACCAGAACCTCCATCACTCAATCACACACAAAACACACCAGAACCTCCATCAGTCAATCACACACAAAACACACCAGTACCTCCATCACTCAATCACACACAAAACACACCAGAACCTCCATCACTTAATCACACACAAAACACACCAGAACCACTAGAACCTCCATCACTCAATCACACACAAAACACACCAGAACCTCCATCACTTAATCAAACGTAAAACACACCAGAACCTCCATCACTCAATCGCACACAAAACACACCAGTACCGCCGTCACTCAATCACACACAAAACACACCAGTACCTCCGTCACTCAATCACAAAAAAAAAACACCAGAACCTACAGAACCTCCATCACTCAATTACACACAAAACACACCAGAACCACATTCACACACAAAACACACAAGAACCTCCATTCCTCAGTCACACACAAAACACACCAGAACCTCCATCACTCAATAACACACAAAACACACCAGAACCTAAAGAACCTCCATCACTCAGTCACACACAAAACACACCAGAACCTCCATCACTCAATAACACACAAAACACACCAGAACCTACAGAACCTCCATCACTCAGTCACACACAAAACACACCAGAACCTCCATCACTCAATAACACACAAAACACACCAGAACCTACAGAACCTCCATCACTCAGTCACACACAAAACACACCAGAACCTCCATCACTCAATAACACACAAAACACACCAGAACCTACAGAACCTCCATCACTCAGTCACACACAAAACACACCAGAACCTCCATCACTCAATAACACACAAAACACACCAGAACCTACAGAACCTCCATCACTCAATTACACAAAAAACACACCAGAACCTCCATCACTCAATTACACAAAAAACACCCCAGAACCTCCGTCACTCAATCACACACAAAACACACCAGAACCTCCATCACTCAATCACACACAAAACACACCAGAACCTCCATCATTCAATCACACACAAAACACACCAGAACCTCCATCACTCAATCACACACAAAACACACCAGAACCTGTCACTCAATCAAACGTAAAACACACCAGAACCTCTGTCACTCAATCAAACGTAAAACACACCAGAACCTCCAGAACCTCCATCACTCAATCACACACAAAACACACCAGTACCGCCGTCACTCAATCAAACACAAAACACACCAGTACCTCCGTCACTCAATCACACACAAAACAAACCAGAACCTCCGTCACTCAATCAAACGTAAAACACACCAGAACCTCCAGTACCTCCATCACTCAATCACACACAAAACACACCAGTACCGCCGTCACTCAATCACACACAAAACACACCAGTACCTCCATCACTCAATCACACACAAAACAAACCAGAACCTCCGTCACTCAATCACACACTAAACACACCAGAACCTCCATCACTCAGTCACACACTAAACACACCAGAACCTCCATCACTCAGTCACACACTAAACACACCAGAACCTCCATCAGTCAATCACACACTAAACACACCAGAACCTCCGTCACTCAATCACACACAAAACACACCAGTACCTCCGTCACTCAATCACACACTAAACACACCAGAACGTCCATCAGTCAATCACACACAAAACACACCAGAACCTCCGTCACTCAATCACACACAAAACCCCACCAGAACCTACAGAACCTCCATCACTCAATCACACACAAAACACACCAGAACCTCCATCACTCAATCACACACAAAACAGACCAGAACCTCCGTCACTCAATCACACAAAAAACAGACCAGAACCTCCGTCACTCAATCACACAAAAAACCCCACCAGAACCTACAGAACCTCCATCACTCAATCACACACAAAACACACCAGTACCTTCGTCACTCAATCACACAAAAAAAACCCCACCAGAACCTACAGAACCTCCATCATTCAATCACACACAAAACACACCAGAACCTCCATCACTCAATCACACACAAAACACACCAGAACCTCCGTCACTCAATCAAACGTAAAACACACCAGAACCTCCAGAACCTCCATCACTCAATCACACACAAAACACACCAGTACCGCCGTCACTCAATCACACACAAAACACACCAGTACCTCCGTCACTCAATCACACACAAAACACACCAGAACCTCCATCACTCAATCACACACACTAAACACACCAGAACCTCCATCACTCAATCACACACTAAACACACCAGACCTCCATCAGTCAATCACACACTAAACACACCAGAGCCTCCATCACTCAATCACACACTAAACACACCAGAACCTCCATCACTCAATCACACACTAAACACACCAGAACCTCCATCACTCAATCACACACAAAACACACCAGAGCCTCCATCACTCAATCACACACTAAACACACCAGAACCTCCATCACTCAATCACACACTAAACACACCAGAGCCTCCATCACTCAATCACACCCTAAACACACCAGAACCTCCATCACTCAATCACACACAAAACACACCAGAGCCTCCATCACTCAATCACACACTAAACACACCAGAACCTCCATCACTCAATCACACACTAAACACACCAGAACCTCCATCACTCAATCACACCCAAAACAAACCAGAACCTCCATCACTCAATCACACACTAAACACACCAGAGCCTCCATCACTCAATCACACACAAAACACACCAGAGCCTCCATCACTCAATCACACACTAAACACACCAGAACCTCCATCACTCAATCACACACTAAACACACCAGAACCTCCATCAGTCAATCACACACTAAACACACCAGTACCTCCATCACTCAATCACACACAAAACACACCAGAACCTCCATCACTCAATCACACACTAAACACACCAGAACCTCCATCAGTCAATCACACACTAAACACACCAGTACCTCCATCACTCAATCACACACTAAACACACCAGAGCCTCCAGAACGAACGCTGATTGATTGGTTGATCAAGTCTCCACCCACTGATCCTCCACCAATGAGAACATTTTGCATTGCAGCCGCCTTTGCCAATAAAGTCAAGAGCATTTTATTTTTTTTAGTGTTTGAGATGGATGTTGTTAATAATATCTCTGTTGTTGTGTGTTTGTGCGCGCGTGTGTGTGCATGTGTGTGTGCGTGTGCGTGTGCGTGTGCGTGTGTGTGTGTGTGTCTGTGTCTGTGTGTGTGTGTGTGTGTGCAGCCGATCCCGTTACTGAGCACGCAGCGCTGCGGCTCCATCACTCTCTCGCAGGAGCAGGTCTCGAGTCTGCTGGCGAACGCCTTCTTCTGCACTTTCCCTCTACGCAGCTCTCGCAGGACAGAGTCCAGCAACTATCCTGACATCAACTTCAACAGGTGCTAAACCTCAGTTCCGAACAGCATCAGTGCAGAGGCTCGTGTGAGAGGATGATGGATGTTTGAAAGAGTGACTCGATGGAAATGACTGAGATCTCTTCTGAAACCTGACTGAATGTGATACGACTGCTTAATACATAACCAAATAATAATGACATACATTGACATGAAATATTGGTTAGAGTTGAAGTGATACATGAGACTTTTGACACGTTTTCTGTGAGTTTTAAATTGTTAGCGTTTGTGTGTCTCCAAACGCACCACATCGCACATCACTCATCAATTGTGACTGTCATTGTGGATATGAAAATGAAATATTAGACGCAGTCTTCCATATTATTTGGTCTGTGTGTTTTGTAGGTTGTTTGAAGGTTCGTCCCCGAGCAAACAGCAGAAACTCAAAACCCTTCTGTGCTACTTTGAGCGGATCACGCAGCGCAGTGAGTTTAACTTTGCGTGTGTCAAGCGTCACTCGCTCACTGATCGGTGACTAACTCTTTTTGTTGTGTTTTGTTCCCGAGGGCCCACCGGTCTCATAACTTACACCAGACAGTGTCTGCAGCGTCCGCCCTCGTGGTCCAGGTGAGATTCATCTTCACACAGTCAGAGCCATTTCATTTCCCACAAGCCAATAAACGCTCTTGATGTGGTTTTTAGCTCAGAGAAGCAGTTCAGCAAACTTCACATCTGCTGTGATGGAACTATAGAGGAGCAGGGCTATGGCATGCTGCAGGTGACACACACATCATCACACACACATCAGCACACACACATCACACACACATCAGCACATGCATCACACACGCATCTGCACACACACATCAGCACACGCATCACACACACATCATCACACACATCAGCACACGCATCAGCACACGCCTCACCACACGCATCACCACACACATCACACACACATCACCACACACATCAGCATACGCATCAGCACACGTCTCACCACACGCATCACACATGCAACACCACAGGCATCACCACACGCCTCACACACACATCAGCACACGCATCACCACACACATCACACACACACATCACACACACGCATCAGCACACGCATCAGCACACGTCTCACCACACGCATCACACATGCATCACCACACACATCACACACGCATCAGCATACGCATCAGCACACGTCTCACCACACGCATCACCACACGCATCACCACACGCATCAGCACACGCATCGGCACACGCCTCACCACACACATCAGCACACGCATCACCACACGCCTCACACACACATCACCACACACATCACACACGCATCAGCACACGCATCACCACACTCATCACCACACACATCACACACATGCATCAGCATACGCATCACCACACGCATCACCACACGCCTCACACACACATCACCACACACATCACACACATGCATCAGCATACGCATCAGCACACGTCTCACCACATGCATCACCACACGCATCACCACACGCCTCACCACACAGATCACACACACATCAGCACACGCATCGGCACACGCCTCAGCACACGCCTCACCACACGCCTCACCACACGTCTCACCACATGCATCACCACACGCATCACCACACACATCACCACACAGATCACACACACATCAGCACACGCATCGGCACACGCCTCACCACACGCCTCACCACACGTCTCACCACATGCATCACCACACGCATCACCACACACATCACCACACACATCACACACACATCAGCACACGCATCGGCACACGCCTCACCACACGCCTCACCACACGCCTCACCACACGCATCAGCACACGCCTCACCACACGCATCAGCACACGCATCACCCACACATCACCACACACATTACACACACATCAGCACACGCATCACACATGCATCACCACACGCCTCACCACACGTCTCACCACATGCATCACCACACGCATCACCACACACGTCACCACACAGATCACACACACATCAGCACACGCATCGGCACACGCCTCACCACACGCCTCACCACACGTCTCACCACATGCATCACCACACGCATCACCACACACATCACCACACACATCACACACACATCAGCACACGCATCGGCACACGCCTCACCACACGCCTCACCACACGCCTCACCACACGCCTCACCACACGCATCAGCACACGCCTCACCACACGCATCAGCACACGCATCACCCACACATCACCACACACATTACACACACATCAGCACACGCATCACACATGCATCACCACACGCCTCACACACACGCATCGCCACCCGCCTCAGCACACACATCACACACACATCAGCACACGCATCACCACACACATCACACACACATCGGCACACGCCTCAGCACACGCATCACCACACGCATCAGCACATGCATCACCACACGCATCACCACACACATCACACACACATCAGCACACGCATTACCACACGCCTCACACACACGCCTCAGCACATGCATCACCACACGCATCAGCATACGCATCACCACACGCCTCAGCACACGTCTCACCACACGCATCACCCACACATCACCACACACATACACACACATCAGCACACGCATCACACATGCATCACCACACGCATCACCACACGCCTCACACACACGCTACACCACATGCATCACCACACGCCTCACACACACGCGACATGCATCACCACACGCCTCACACACACGCTTCACCACACACGCCTCCCCACACGCATCACCACACACATACACACACATCAGCACACGCATCACACATGCATCACCACACGCATCACCACACGCCTCACACACACGCTAAACCACATGCATCACCACACGCCTCACACACACGCTTCACCACACACGCATCACCACACACACATCAGCACACGCATCACACATGCATCACCACACGCATCACCACACGCCTCACACACACGCTACACCACATGCATCACCACACGCCTCACACACACGCTTCACCACACACGCCTCCCCACACGCATCACACACCTCCGGGCCTAAGGTCACGCCAAAATCACATCATATTTGGGAGAAAATACAAATTTACATTGATGTTTCACCTTGTGTGTGTGTAAGAGACTGTTTTATATATATATATTGTATGTGTGTGTGTGTGTGTTTACTGCAGGTGGACTTTGCCAACAGGTTTGTCGGAGGGGGAGTGACCGGTTCTGGTCTGGTTCAGGAGGAAATCCGTTTCCTGATAAACCCGGAGCTGATCGCGGCTCGCCTCTTCACTGAAGCTCTGGAGGACAACGAGTGTCTGATCATCACAGGTAGAACACACACAGAAGAACACGCTGAGATCCCTGTGGAGTGTGTGTTCAGACTGCAATCAGCACTCGAACCTTCAGACCCGCTGAGACTCAATCAGTCTGTGTGTCTGATTGCTGTCTGTCACTGACGCCGCTTGCATGTGATGGTGACGTTCTGCAAAAACCCTTCTGAAGTGCTCGTAAAGGCCGTCAGTGTCTTCTGACATTTGTGTTAGCAATGATCAGGGTTTTATTTTGTATTTTTTCCCATTTACATGTAGTTTGAAAGGGTTCCTCCTGCTCCAACTTAAATGGAACAGTGATGAATCATTCCAAGAAAATTGGCTGATATTTCAAATTTTTTACTTGCGTTCTCTGCGTGATCTGAACCCGTATGCGTGAATAAGCAGCTTCAGCGCCCCAGTGACCCGTGAGAACGGCTCTGGTGTGTGTTCTCATGAGCCGCGTTCTCCTCAGCTGTTAAAACACTTTCCCTTAATCACTGAAATAGTGAAAGAGAGAAGTTTGCGTTGATGTCCCAGAATGCTGCTGTCTGCAAAGTGCTCGTAAAGGTTGCAGTGTCTTCTGACGTGTGTGTGTGTGTGTGTGTGTGTGTGTGTGTGTGTGAGAGAGAGAGAAAGAGAGAGAGAGAGTGTGTGTGTGTATGTGTGTGTCTCAGTGTCCTCAGATGGTTCAGTCAGCTACACACATTAGCAGTGTAACTCATAACGCTTCGTTTGCTGCTCTTCATCACAGTTGTGTTCTGAAGGAGGAAACACTAGAAGGCAAGCATTTGCACTAATGTCGCGCTGAGAATCTTCAGCATTAACACACACACACACACACACACACGACGGGCCTGTTTCGGCCTCCGCGTCGACTGAGTAGCAGAAGGACTCGTTGTCCTCTTCCTCTGATCAGTATTCTCGGCTCGGCTGTCCGTCATCTCGTCTCCATGGAGTCACCTTCAGGCCCCGCCCCCCGGTCATCTCGTCTCCGTGGAGTCACCTTCAGGCCCCGCCCCCCGGTCATCTCGTCTCCATCGAGTCACCTTCAGGCTCCACCCCCGGTCATCTCGTCTCCATGGAGTCACCTTCAGGCCCCGCCCCCCTCCCGCCACTTACAGCTCTTAACTTTATTACAGTCCTGCAGAATTAATTACGGCTCTAAGAGCTGACTGGAGTCGCTGGGCTAATGCTAATGCATCGGGCCACGACATCTCCTCTATTACAGTGTCTCTCTCTCTCTCGCTCGCTCGCTCTCTATCTCTTTCTCTCTCTCTCTTCCACTATCTCTAAATCATATTCCCCACTCGGCTCTCAGACATCGATGGGTAAAATGGATCTTCTTGTAGCTGTACAGAAATTTGCCAAAGTGGCTTCGGTTAATTGAATTGCGGCTGATTGCGGAGCGTCTGCCCTGTCAGGCTTCAGTGAGAGATGGAGATCAGTGACTCACCGATGCGGATCTGCAGCCAGGACACACACACGACAGGAACATCCCAGTCTCTGCAGGAAACACACACACACAAGACAGGAACGTCGCAGTTGCTGCAGGAATCATGCTGTTTCTCCTCAGCTCACACACACACACACACACCGGTCCGGTAGTAGATCGTTGTTTGTAAAGTCTCTCTGAATCTCCAGAATATGATTTGAATCGTTTTAATCGCATGCCGTCTCTGAATAAAGCTGGTGTTTGAGACAAAGGCCTGACATTAAGCCTGAGACGGTGATGATGAAGATGATGAAGATGATGTTCTCGAGGGACCAATGCTCAGTTAGGCCGATGCTCAGATGAGATGCATTAGTGACCTTTAATCTGTCAGAGACCAGCATCGGTCACTGAAGATGCTTCAGAAACACACAAAGCCCAGACTCCTTCTGAAGGTCACATGAGCAGGAATTCTTCCCAGCAGGAATGCGTTTATCTCATTTCCTCTCCAATAAAGACAATGAGCTTATCTGTGGTTCTGCGGTTCTGCGGTTCGGGTCGATGCCGGACGGACCCGCCGCTGCTGCTGCCAGGAGTCTCTGATCCGATTAGACTCTCAGTTCCTCGATGTCAGGTGATCGACTGATCGCGCCACCGCTGCTGTGTGTGTATGTGTGTGTGTGTTATTATACACATGCATAATATGTGTTCAGTCTATAGGTATGCGCGTAATAATATATTTTTGCGCAGGCGTGTAGTCTTTCTTTACAAATTGACCTCAACAAATTACTTGTCTGGCAGCATAATACAGAATTTTTAGTTGTCTCCGTGTATCCATGCCAAATAGAAAAGGATCTAAAGCCAGCAGTCGAATTTGATATTCTAGGTCAGTGATTCCCAACCATGTTCCTGGAGGCCCCGCAGCACTGAACATTTTGCATTTCTCAAACACACCTGATTCAGGTCATCAGCTCATTAGTAGAGACTCCCAAGACCTGAAATGGGTGTGTCAGACAAAGGAGAGATTCAAATTGTGCAGTGTTGGGGGGCCTCCAGGAACGTGCTTGGGAACCACTGTTCTAGGTATTATCAACTGGCCAGAATTTTGAGATTGCAATAGACTTGAAGGACTTTAATGCGTTAAGAGCTCGCTCAAGCACTGCGGAGCTAAACCATTTAGTGCTTTGTAAGTAATCTGCAATATTTAAAAATGTATACGATGTTTAATAGGGAGCCAGTGCAGTGTTGACAGAACTGGGCTAATATGGTCATACTTCCTGGTTCTAGTAAGAACTCGAGCTGCTGCGTTTTGGACCAGCTGTAGTTTGTTTATTAAGTGTGCAGGGCAACCACCCAGTAGAGCATTACAATAATCTAGCCTTGAGGTCATGAACGCATGGACTAATTGTTCCGCATTTGTCACTGAGAGCATATGGCGTAATTTAGATATATTTTTAAGATGGAAAAATGCGGTTTTACAGATACTAGACACGTGACTTTCAAATGAAAGATTGGTATCAAAGAGCACACCCAGGTTCCTAACCGACGACGAAGACTTAACAGAGCAGCCAATTAAGTGTTAGACAGTATTCTAGATTATTTTACGTGAGGAAGTTTTTTGTCCAATAATAAGAATCTGTTTTTTTCAGAATTAAGTAGAAGGAAATTACTAGTCATCCAGTTTTTTATATCACCTATACATTCCGTTAATTTTGTGAATTGGTAAGTTTCGTCGGGGCGTGAAGAAATATAGAGCTGAGTATCATCAGCATAACAGTGAAAACTAATGCCATGCTTTCTAATGATATCTCCTAATGGTAGCATGTACAGAGTGAACAGCAGCGGTCCTAGTACTGAGCCTTGTGGTACGCCATACTGAACTTGTGATTGATAAGACATCTCTTCATTTACTACAAACTGATAACGGTCAGATATGAGTGATGAGATACTTAGTAGATTGTCCTCACTCAATGGATGGCTGTCGAAGTGGTGTCCGCAAAATAATATAGGGTTCATAGACAATTGGAAAAGTTTTTGGGGCAAACCTGACCTGTTGAAAAGAGATGGTATTCATCCCTCTTGGGATGGTGCTGCTCTTCTCTCTAGTAATATGGCACATAGTCTTAGAGCTCAAACGTGACAAATTGGGGCTCAGGTCAGGAAGCAGACAGACTGGCTAAACCGACCGTCTGCTAGCGGCCTCGCGTCACCAAGGTCAGATAAATCCTAACACATATAGACTCTTTCACCTAGATCATCACATAGGTTCACGATGACTGTTTTCAGATAGGTTTCCCGTCGTCACAGACAGTGCTTCACAGTAATAAACAGGAGAATAACTGTCAATGTTGTAAAGTTCATCAATTCTGAAAATATAATGCTGCTTTAAATACGTTATAGTAGTTATTCAGCTCAAGTATGAATATTACTCTGTTGTATTAACAGGAACAGAGCAGTTCAGCAGATACTCGGGATACTCACACACCTACCGATGGGACGGTAACCATGACGACCAGACGCCAAGGTGATGCCGACATGCAACTCGTCTGACTGTGAGTGTGTGTTCTCAGAGACGCTGATGCGTGTGTGTTTGTCCGTAGGGACGAATGGCAGCGCAGGGTCACGGAGATCGTCGCCATCGACGCCCTGCATTACAGGAACTTCCTGCAGCAGTTTCTCCCCGACAACATGACAAGAGAACTCAACAAGGTCAATCACACGATATAACATGACAAGAGAACTCAACAAGGTCAATCACACGATATAACATGACAAGAGAACTCAACAAGGTCAATCACACGATATAACATGACAAGAGAACTCAACAAGGTCAATCACACGATATAACATGACCAGAGAACTCAACAAGGTCAATCACACGATATAACATGACCAGAGAACTCAACAAGGTCAATCACACGATATAACATGACAAGAGAACTCAACAAGGTCAATCACACGATATAACATGACCAGAGAACTCAACAAGGTCAATCACACGATATAACATGACCAGAGAACTCAACAAGGTCAATCACTAGATGTCACTCATTATTATCAGTAAATATCTTCTGTGCAATAAGAGATAAAGCCCCTGATCATGTGACGAGACTCGGTTCGCAGCTGTAAACTGGTCTGGTTTATTGCTGCATTATTAACGCGAGCGGATGAACAGCAGGACGTCTGTTTCTGTGTTTGATGTGTCGCTTTGATCATCTGCACTTCACTGGAAACTTTAATTGCCGTTTCCTTTCAAACCTAATTAATGATGAATTCATATTTGTATTGTTGTGGACAAACAGAGTAAATAAGCATTAATGATTGATTGATTGCAGATTGTAGAGCTGTTAGCATTGTCCATTAAATTTAAATGGTGAATGAATCTGTTGCAGAGACACTCAATATCACTGATCCACGAGGGACAGATAATAAAACATATCCTTAAAGATATAAGTGTTAAGATCTGCTCACTGAATGAGACTCAGCTGAAGTTCAGTCCGGATCTCTCTCTCTCTCTCTCTCTCTCTCTCTCTCTCTCTCTCTCTCTCTCTCTCTCTCTCTCACACTCTCTCTCTCTCTCTCTCTGTCCATCAGGCCTTCTGTGGTTTTGCTCGTCCTGGAGTCGAGTCGGAGAATCTGTCGGCCGTTGCGACGGGAAACTGGGGATGTGGAGCGTTTGGAGGAGACACTCGTCTCAAAGGTTCGACTGAAAACCTGAAATCAACAGTTATATGTTTCCATCCTAAACGCCACATGTTATTGGGAACAAACGAACTCTCGTTTACTGAAGAGCATCTGTCTCTCCTCTATTGATCCTCACACAGTTTCTCATTAGCGAGAGAGTAAACGACTCAAACTCACACTGTTATTCAGATGAAGAGTGATTGTGGTGATATTTGTTATTGTTATCGGCTGTTGTTCTCAACGTGTGTTTGTGTGTGTATCTGTGTGTGTGTGTGTGTGTGTGTGTGTAGCTGTTCTGCAGATGATGGCGGCAGCAGAAGCGGAGCGTGATTTGATGTACTTCACGTTTGGAGACGCGGATCTGCGCAGAGATGTCCACCGCATCCACACACACTTCACACACCGTCACGCCAGCGTAGGTGAGACACACCTGAGATCACTGGAGCATTGGATGCGGGACATCATATTTGTGCAAGTTTTCATCAGTCATTTTCCTCCTCTGTCGTGCAGGATCCGTGTTCAACATGTTGCAGCAATACTATGAGCGTGTGATTAAGGAAACATCAAGAGCAAAACCTCAGGAAACACTTTACAGCTTCCTCTCTGAACACCTCTGACCCCAGCAGCTCTGACCCCTGACTGACCCCAGCACCTCTGACCCCTGACTGACCTCAGCAGCTCTGACCTCTGACTCCAGCAGCTCTGAACTCTGACCCCTGACTGACCCCAGCAGCTCTGACCCCTGACTGACCCCAGCAGCTCTGAACTCTGACCCCAGCAGCTCTGACCCCTGACCTCTGACCCCAGTAGCTCTGACCCCTGACCTCTGACCCCAGCAGCTCTGACATGACTCCTGAATTGTTTTCTGTACCTCTGACATCACTGAATGAGCCTCAATAAATCTGTTTTAATAGTTTGTCAGCTGTGTTGTGCTTCTGCGTGTGCGGGTCCAGAGATGAAAGCCGCTGGACCCGCTGGGTTTGATCGACCGAGCCTCTCGCTGGCAGAACCCAGGCTTTGTAGCGCAGATTTCAAACGCGGATCTGCGCTCGGTGTGTCCCCCTGAATGAGTTTGACCTTTGAAGCTCACACAGTCAGTATGAATGTCAAACACGCCTGAAGCTCAACCAGTCTCACAGATGGATTAAATCGTTACCAATTCAATCGTTCTTACTCTTACTAAGAAGAGTATTTTAAAATAGAAAATCATATGTCTGATGAAACTCAAGATTTAACAGTGAGTTTGTTTGATTTACATCTCAATCTTTCTACGGCGTACGAATCAGATCTTTTGCAGTAAATCCCGCAGTGAAGCTTTGACCCTTGCTGAAGGATCCTGCAGTTTCTCCAGCTCCAGGAATAACAGCTCATCTGAGAGATGGGTGTGTTACAACCCTGGCTCTAGGGATGCAACATAAAGGACACGACAACAAAAGTGCGGAGAGATGGGTGTGTTTCACGTGTGCGTGGAGATGGGTGTGTTTCGCGTGTGCGGAGAGATTGGTGTGTTTCGCGTGTGCGTGGAGATGGGTGTGTTTCGCGTGTGCGGAGAGATGGGTGTGTTTCACGTGTGCGTGGAGATGGGTGTGTTTCGCGTGTGCGGAGAGATGGGTGTGTTTCGCGTGTGCGGAGAGATGGGTGTGTTTCGCGTGTGCGGAGAGATGGGTGTGTTTCGCGTGTGCGGAGAGATGGGTGTGTTTCACGTGTGCGTGGAGATGGGTGTGTTTCGCGTGTGCGGAGAGATTGGTGTGTTACGCGTGCGGAGAGATGGGTGTGTTACGCGTGTGCGTGGAGATGGGTGTGTTTCGCGTGTGCGGAGAGATGGGTGTGTTTCGCGTGTGCGGAGAGATGGGTGTGTTTCGCGTGTGCGGAGAGATGGGTGTGTTTCGCGTGTGCGGAGAGATGGGTGTGTTTCGCGTGTGCGGAGAGATTGGTGTGTTACGCGTGCGGAGAGATGGGTGTGTTACGCGTGCGGAGAGATGGGTGTGTTTCGCGTGTGCGGAGAGATGGGTGTGTTTCGCGTGTGCGGAGAGATGGGTGTGTTTCGCGTGTGCGGAGAGATGGGTGTGTTTCGCGTGTGCGGAGAGATGGGTGTGTTTCGCGTGTGCGGAGAGATGGGTGTGTTTCGCGTGTGCGGAGAGATGGGTGTGTTACGCGTGCGGAGAGATGGGTGTGTTTCGCGTGTGCGGAGAGATGGGTGTGTTTCGCGTGTGCGGAGAGATGGGTGTGTTTCGCGTGTGCGGAGAGATGGGTGTGTTTCGCGTGTGCGGAGAGATGGGTGTGTTACGCGTGCGGAGAGATGGGTGTGTTACGCGTGCGGAGAGATGGGTGTGTTTCGCGTGTGCGGAGAGATGGGTGTGTTTCGCGTGTGCGTGGAGATGGGTGTGTTTCACGTGTGCGTGGAGATGGGTGTGTTTCGCGTGTGCGGAGAGATTGGTGTGTTACGCGTGCGGAGAGATGGGTGTGTTACGCGTGCGGAGAGATGGGTGTGTTACGCGTGCGGAGAGATGGGTGTGTTACGCGTGCGGAGAGATGGGTGTGTTACGCGTGTGCGTGGAGATGGGTGTGTTTCGCGTGTGCGGAGAGATGGGTGTGTTTCGCGTGTGCGGAGAGATGGGTGTGTTTCACGTGTGCGTGGAGATGGGTGTGTTTCGCGTGTGCGGAGAGATTGGTGTGTTACGCGTGCGGAGAGATGGGTGTGTTACGCGTGCGGAGAGATGGGTGTGTTACGCGTGCGGAGAGATGGGTGTGTTACGCGTGTGCGGAGAGATGGGTGTGTTTCACGTGTGCGGAGAGATGGGTGTGTTTCGCGTGTGCGGAGAGATGGGTGTGTTACGCGTGCGGAGAGATGGGTGTGTTACGCGTGTGCGGAGAGATGGGTGTGTTTCACGTGTGCGTGGAGATGGGTGTGTTTCGCGTGTGCGGAGAGATGGGTGTGTTACGCGTGCGGAGAGATGGGTGTGTTACGCGTGTGCGTGGAGATGGGTGTGTTTCGCGTGTGCGGAGAGATGGGTGTGTTACGTGTGCGGAGAGATGGGTGTGTTTCGCGTGTGCGGAGAGATGGGTGTGTTACGCGTGCGGAGAGATGGGTGTGTTACGTGTGCGGAGAGATGGGTGTGTTTCGCGTGTGCGGAGAGATGGGTGTGTTTCGCGTGCGGAGAGATGGGTGTGTTTCGCGTGTGCGGAGAGATGGGTGTGTTTCGCGTGTGCGGAGAGATGGGTGTGTTTCGCGTGTGCGGAGAGATGGGTGTGTTACGAGTGCGGAGAGATGGGTGTGTTTCGCGTGCGGAGAGATGGGTGTGTTTCGCGTGCGGAGAGATGGGTGTGTTACGCGTGCGGAGAGATGGGTGTGTTTCGCGTGCGGAGAGATGGGTGTGTTACGCGCGCGGAGAGATGGGTGTGTTACGCGCGCGGAGAGATGGGTGTGTTACGCGCGCGGAGAGATGGGTGTGTTACGTGTGCGGAGAGATGGGTGTGTTTCGCGTGTGCGGAGAGATGGGTGTGTTTCGCGTGTGCGGAGAGATGGGTGTGTTTCGCGTGTGCGGAGAGATGGGTGTGTTTCGCGTGCGGAGAGATGGGTGTGTTACGTGTGCGGAGAGATGGGTGTGTTTCGCGTGTGCGGAGAGATGGGTGTGTTACGCGTGCGGAGAGATGAGTGTGTTACGCGTGCGGAGAGATGGGTGTGTTTCGCGTGCGGAGAGATGGGTGTGTTTCGCGTGTGCGGAGAGATGGGTGTGTTTCGCGTGTGCGTGGAGATGGGTGTGTTTCGCGTGTGCGGAGAGATGGGTGTGTTACGCGTGCGGAGAGATGGGTGTGTTTCGCGTGCGGAGAGATGGGTGTGTTGCGCGTGCGGAGAGATGGGTGTGTTACGCGTGTGCGTGGAGATGGGTGTGTTTCGCGTGTGCGGAGAGATGGGTGTGTTACGCGTGCGGAGAGATGGGTGTGTTACGCGTGTGGAGAGATGGGTGTGTTACGCGTGTGCGTGGAGATGGGTGTGTTTCGCGTGTGCGGAGAGATGGGTGTGTTACGCGTGCGGAGAGATGGGTGTGTTACGCGTGTGGAGAGATGGGTGTGTTACGCGTGCGGAGAGATGGGTGTGTTTCGCGTGCGGAGAGATGGGTGTGTTACGCGTGCGGAGAGATGGGTGTGTTACGTGTGCGGAGAGATGGGTGTGTTGCGCGCGCGGAGAGATGGGTGTGTTTCGCGTGTGCGTGGAGATGGGTGTGTTTCGCGTGTGCGGAGAGATGGGTGTGTTACGCGTGCGGAGAGATGGGTGTGTTACGCGTGTGGAGAGATGGGTGTGTTACGCGTGCGGAGAGATGGGTGTGTTTCGCGTGCGGAGAGATGGGTGTGTTACGCGTGCGGAGAGATGGGTGTGTTACGTGTGCGGAGAGATGGGTGTGTTTCGCGTGTGCGGAGAGATGGGTGTGTTACGCGTGCGGAGAGATGGGTGTGTTACGTGTGCGGAGAGATGGGTGTGTTTCGCGTGTGCGGAGAGATGGGTGTGTTTCGCGTGCGGAGAGATGGGTGTGTTACGTGTGCGGAGAGATGGGTGTGTTTCGCGTGTGCGGAGAGATGGGTGTGTTACGCGTGCGGAGAGATGGGTGTGTTACGTGTGCGGAGAGATGGGTGTGTTTCGCGTGTGCGGAGAGATGGGTGTGTTACGTGTGCGGAGAGATGGGTGTGTTTCGCGTGCGGAGAGATGGGTGTGTTTCGCGTGCGGAGAGATGGGTGTGTTTCGCGTGCGGAGAGATGGGTGTGTTACGTGTGCGGAGAGATGGGTGTGTTTCGCGTGTGCGGAGAGATGGGTGTGTTTCGCGTGTGCGGAGAGATGGGTGTGTTTCGCGTGCGGAGAGATGGGTGTGTTACGTGTGCGGAGAGATGGGTGTGTTTCGCGTGTGCGGAGAGATGGGTGTGTTACGCGTGCGGAGAGATGGGTGTGTTACGCGCGCGGAGAGATGGGTGTGTTACGTGTGCGGAGAGATGGGTGTGTTTCGCGTGTGCGGAGAGATGGGTGTGTTACGTGTGCGGAGAGATGGGTGTGTTTCGCGTGCGGAGAGATGGGTGTGTTTCGCGTGCGGAGAGATGGGTGTGTTTCGCGTGCGGAGAGATGGGTGTGTTACGTGTGCGGAGAGATGGGTGTGTTTCGCGTGTGCGGAGAGATGGGTGTGTTTCGCGTGTGCGGAGAGATGGGTGTGTTACGCGTGTGCGGAGAGATGGGTGTGTTACGCGTGTGCGGAGAGATGGGTGTGTTACGCGTGAGGAGAGATGGGTGTGTTACGCGTGCGGAGAGATCGGTGTGTTTCGCGTGCGGAGAGATGGGTGTGTTACGTGTGCGGAGAGATGGGTGTATTACGCGTGCGGAGAGATGGGTGTGTTACGCGTGAGGAGAGATGGGTGTGTTTCGCGTGCGGAGAGATGGGTGTGTTACGCGTGCGGAGAGATGGGTGTGTTACGCGTGAGGAGAGATGGGTGTGTTTCGCGTGCGGAGAGATGGGTGTGTTACGCGTGTGCGGGGAGATGGGTGTGTTACGCGCGCGGAGAGATGGGTGTGTTTCGCGTGTGCGGAGAGATGGGTGTGTTACGCGTGTGCGTGGAGATGGGTGTGTTTCGCGTGTGCGGAGAGATGGGTGTGTTTCGCGTGTGCGGGGAGATGGGTGTGTTTCGCGTGTGCGGAGAGATGGGTGTGTTTCGCGTGTGCGGAGAGATGGGTGTGTTTCGCGTGTGCGGAGAGATGGGTGTGTTTCGCGTGTGCGGAGAGATGGGTGTGTTTCGCGTGTGCGGAGAGATGGGTGTGTTTCGCGTGTGCGGAGAGATGGGTGTGTTTCGCGTGTGCGGAGAGATGGGTGTGTTTCGCGTGTGCGGAGAGATGGGTGTGTTTCGCGTGTGCGGGGAGATGGGTGTGTTTCGCGTGTGCGGAGAGATGGGTGTGTTTCGCGTGTGCGGGGAGATGGGTGTGTTTCGCGTGTGCGGAGAGATGGGTGTGTTTCGCGTGTGCGGAGAGATGGGTGTGTTTCGCGTGTGCGGAGAGATGGGTGTGTTTCGCGTGTGCGGAGAGATGGGTGTGTTTCGCGTGTGCGGAGAGATGGGTGTGTTTCGCGTGTGCGGAGAGATGGGTGTGTTTCACGTGTGCGTGGAGATGGGTGTGTTTCGCGTGTGCGGAGAGATGGGTGTGTTACGCGTGTGCGTGGAGATGGGTGTGTTTCGCGTGTGCGGAGAGATGGGTGTGTTTCGCGTGTGCGGAGAGATGGGTGTGTTACGCGTGTGCGTGGAGATGGGTGTGTTTCGCGTGTGCGGAGAGATGGGTGTGTTTCGCGTGTGCGGGGAGATGGGTGTGTTTCGCGTGTGCGTGGAGATGGGTGTGTTTCGCGTGTGCGGAGAGATGGGTGTGTTTCGCGTGTGCGGAGAGATGGGTGTGTTTCGCGTGTGCGGAGAGATGGGTGTGTTTCGCGTGTGCGGAGAGATGGGTGTGTTTCGCGTGTGCGGAGAGATGGGTGTGTTTCGCGTGTGCGGAGAGATGGGTGTGTTTCGCGTGTGCGGAGAGATGAGTGTGTTACGCGTGTGCGGAGAGATGGGTGTGTTTCGCGCGCGGAGAGATGGGTGTGTTACGCGCGCGGAGAGATGGGTGTGTTTCGCGTGCGGAGAGATGGGTGTGTTTCGCGTGTGCGGAGAGATGGGTGTGTTTCGCGTGTGCGTGGAGATGGGTGTGTTTCACGTGTGCGTGGAGATGGGTGTGTTTCGCGTGTGCGGAGAGATTGGTGTGTTACGCGTGCGGAGAGATGGGTGTGTTACGCGTGTGGAGAGATGGGTGTGTTACGCGTGCGGAGAGATGGGTGTGTTACGCGTGCGGAGAGATGGGTGTGTTACGCGTGTGCGGAGAGATGGGTGTGTTTCGCGTGTGCGGAGAGATGGGTGTGTTTCACGTGTGCGGAGAGATGGGTGTGTTTCACGTGTGCGTGGAGATGGGTGTGTTTCGCGTGTGCGGAGAGATTGGTGTGTTACGCGTGCGGAGAGATGGGTGTGTTACGCGTGTGGAGAGATGGGTGTGTTTCGCGTGTGCGGAGAGATGGGTGTGTTTCGCGTGTGCGGAGAGATGGGTGTGTTTCACGTGTGCGTGGAGATGGGTGTGTTTCGCGTGTGCGGAGAGATTGGTGTGTTACGCGTGCGGAGAGATGGGTGTGTTACGCGTGCGGAGAGATGGGTGTGTTTCGCGTGTGCGGAGAGATGGGTGTGTTACGCGTGCGGAGAGATGGGTGTGTTACGCGTGTGCGGAGAGATGGGTGTGTTTCACGTGTGCGTGGAGATGGGTGTGTTTCGCGTGTGCGGAGAGATTGGTGTGTTACGCGTGCGGAGAGATGGGTGTGTTACGCGTGTGCGTGGAGATGGGTGTGTTTCGCGTGTGCGGAGAGATGGGTGTGTTTCGCGTGCGGAGAGATGGGTGTGTTACGTGTGCGGAGAGATGGGTGTGTTTCGCGTGTGCGGAGAGATGGGTGTGTTACGCGTGCGGAGAGATGGGTGTGTTACGTGTGCGGAGAGATGGGTGTGTTTCGCGTGTGCGGAGAGATGGGTGTGTTTCGCGTGCGGAGAGATGGGTGTGTTTCGCGTGTGCGGAGAGATGGGTGTGTTTCGCGTGTGCGGAGAGATGGGTGTGTTACGCGTGCGGAGAGATGGGTGTGTTTCGCGTGCGGAGAGATGGGTGTGTTTCGCGTGCGGAGAGATGGGTGTGTTACGCGCGCGGAGAGATGGGTGTGTTACGCGCGCGGAGAGATGGGTGTGTTACGTGTGCGGAGAGATGGGTGTGTTTCGCGTGTGCGGAGAGATGGGTGTGTTACGCGTGCGGAGAGATGGGTGTGTTACGTGTGCGGAGAGATGGGTGTGTTTCGCGTGTGCGGAGAGATGGGTGTGTTACGCGTGCGGAGAGATGGGTGTGTTACGTGTGCGGAGAGATGGGTGTGTTTCGCGTGTGCGGAGAGATGGGTGTGTTTCGCGTGCGGAGAGATGGGTGTGTTTCGCGTGTGCGGAGAGATGGGTGTGTTTCGCGTGTGCGGAGAGATGGGTGTGTTACGCGTGCGGAGAGATGGGTGTGTTTCGCGTGCGGAGAGATGGGTGTGTTTCGCGTGCGGAGAGATGGGTGTGTTACGCGCGCGGAGAGATGGGTGTGTTACGCGCGCGGAGAGATGGGTGTGTTACGTGTGCGGAGAGATGGGTGTGTTTCGCGTGCGGAGAGATGGGTGTGTTTCGCGTGCGGAGAGATGGGTGTGTTTCGCGTGCGGAGAGATGGGTGTGTTACGCGCGCGGAGAGATGGGTGTGTTACGCGCGCGGAGAGATGGGTGTGTTACGTGTGCGGAGAGATGGGTGTGTTTCGCGTGTGCGGAGAGATGGGTGTGTTACGCGTGTGCGGAGAGATGGGTGTGTTACGTGTGCGGAGAGATGGGTGTGTTTCGCGTGTGCGGAGAGATGGGTGTGTTTCGCGTGTGCGGAGAGATGGGTGTGTTTCGCGTGTGCGGAGAGATGGGTGTGTTTCGCGTGTGCGGAGAGATGGGTGTGTTTCGCGTGCGGAGAGATGGGTGTGTTACGTGTGCGGAGAGATGGGTGTGTTTCGCGTGTGCGGAGAGATGGGTGTGTTACGCGTGCGGAGAGATGAGTGTGTTACGCGTGCGGAGAGATGGGTGTGTTTCGCGTGCGGAGAGATGGGTGTGTTTCGCGTGTGCGGAGAGATGGGTGTGTTTCGCGTGTGCGGAGAGATGGGTGTGTTACGTGTGCGGAGAGATGGGTGTGTTTCGCGTGTGCGGAGAGATGGGTGTGTTTCGTGTGTGCGGAGAGATGGGTGTGTTTCGCGTGTGCGGAGAGATGGGTGTGTTACGCGTGCGGAGAGATGGGTGTGTTTCGCGTGCGGAGAGATGGGTGTGTTGCGCGTGCGGAGAGATGGGTGTGTTACGCGTGTGCGTGGAGATGGGTGTGTTTCGCGTGTGCGGAGAGATGGGTGTGTTACGCGTGCGGAGAGATGGGTGTGTTACGCGTGTGGAGAGATGGGTGTGTTACGCGTGTGCGTGGAGATGGGTGTGTTTCGCGTGTGCGGAGAGATGGGTGTGTTACGCGTGCGGAGAGATGGGTGTGTTACGCGTGTGGAGAGATGGGTGTGTTACGCGTGCGGAGAGATGGGTGTGTTTCGCGTGCGGAGAGATGGGTGTGTTACGCGTGCGGAGAGATGGGTGTGTTACGTGTGCGGAGAGATGGGTGTGTTGCGCGCGCGGAGAGATGGGTGTGTTTCGCGTGTGCGTGGAGATGGGTGTGTTTCGCGTGTGCGGAGAGATGGGTGTGTTACGCGTGCGGAGAGATGGGTGTGTTACGCGTGTGGAGAGATGGGTGTGTTACGCGTGCGGAGAGATGGGTGTGTTTCGCGTGCGGAGAGATGGGTGTGTTACGCGTGCGGAGAGATGGGTGTGTTTCGCGTGTGCGGAGAGATGGGTGTGTTACGTGTGCGGAGAGATGGGTGTGTTTCGCGTGTGCGGAGAGATGGGTGTGTTACGCGTGCGGAGAGATGGGTGTGTTACGTGTGCGGAGAGATGGGTGTGTTTCGCGTGTGCGGAGAGATGGGTGTGTTTCGCGTGCGGAGAGATGGGTGTGTTACGTGTGCGGAGAGATGGGTGTGTTTCGCGTGTGCGGAGAGATGGGTGTGTTTCGCGTGCGGAGAGATGGGTGTGTTACGTGTGCGGAGAGATGGGTGTGTTTCGCGTGTGCGGAGAGATGGGTGTGTTACGCGTGCGGAGAGATGGGTGTGTTACGCGCGCGGAGAGATGGGTGTGTTACGTGTGCGGAGAGATGGGTGTGTTTCGCGTGTGCGGAGAGATGGGTGTGTTTCGCGTGTGCGGAGAGATGGGTGTGTTACGTGTGCGGAGAGATGGGTGTGTTTCGCGTGTGCGGAGAGATGGGTGTGTTACGCGTGCGGAGAGATGGGTGTGTTACGTGTGCGGAGAGATGGGTGTGTTTCGCGTGTGCGGAGAGATGGGTGTGTTTCGCGTGTGCGGAGAGATGGGTGTGTTACGTGTGCGGAGAGATGGGTGTGTTTCGCGTGTGCGGAGAGATGGGTGTGTTTCGTGTGTGCGGAGAGATGGGTGTGTTTCGCGTGTGCGGAGAGATGGGTGTGTTACGTGTGCGGAGAGATGGGTGTGTTTCGCGTGTGCGGAGAGATGGGTGTGTTACGCGTGCGGAGAGATGGGTGTGTTTCGCGTGTGCGGAGAGATGGGTGTGTTACGTGTGCGGAGAGATGGGTGTGTTTCGCGTGTGCGGAGAGATGGGTGTGTTTCGCGTGTGCGGAGAGATGGGTGTGTTACGTGTGCGGAGAGATGGGTGTGTTACGTGTGCGGAGAGATGGGTGTGTTTCGCGTGCGGAGAGATGGGTGTGTTTCGCGTGTGCGGAGAGATGGGTGTGTTACGTGTGCGGAGAGATGGGTGTGTTACGCGTGCGGAGAGATCGGTGTGTTTCGCGTGCGGAGAGATGGGTGTGTTACGTGTGCGGAGAGATGGGTGTGTTACGCGTGCGGAGAGATGGGTGTGTTACGCGTGAGGAGAGATGGGTGTGTTTCGCGTGCGGAGAGATGGGTGTGTTACGCGTGCGGAGAGATGGGTGTGTTACGCGTGAGGAGAGATGGGTGTGTTTCGCGTGCGGAGAGATGGGTGTGTTACGCGTGTGCGGGGAGATGGGTGTGTTACGCGCGCGGAGAGATGGGTGTGTTTCGCGTGTGCGGAGAGATGGGTGTGTTACGCGTGTGCGTGGAGATGGGTGTGTTTCGCGTGTGCGGAGAGATGGGTGTGTTTCGCGTGTGCGGGGAGATGGGTGTGTTTCGCGTGTGCGGAGAGATGGGTGTGTTTCGCGTGTGCGGAGAGATGGGTGTGTTTCGCGTGTGCGGAGAGATGGGTGTGTTTCGCGTGTGCGGAGAGATGGGTGTGTTACGCGTGTGCGGGGAGATGGGTGTGTTACGCGCGCGGAGAGATGGGTGTGTTTCGCGTGTGCGGAGAGATGGGTGTGTTACGCGTGTGCGTGGAGATGGGTGTGTTTCGCGTGTGCGGAGAGATGGGTGTGTTTCGCGTGTGCGGGGAGATGGGTGTGTTTCGCGTGTGCGGAGAGATGGGTGTGTTTCGCGTGTGCGGAGAGATGGGTGTGTTTCGCGTGTGCGGAGAGATGGGTGTGTTTCGCGTGTGCGGAGAGATGGGTGTGTTTCGCGTGTGCGGAGAGATGGGTGTGTTTCGCGTGTGCGGAGAGATGGGTGTGTTTCGCGTGTGCGGAGAGATGGGTGTGTTACGCGTGTGTGGAGAGATGGGTGTGTTTCGCGTGTGCGGGGAGATGGGTGTGTTTCGCGTGTGCGGAGAGATGGGTGTGTTTCGCGTGTGCGGAGAGATGGGTGTGTTTCGCGTGTGCGGAGAGATGGGTGTGTTTCGCGTGTGCGGGGAGATGGGTGTGTTTCGCGTGTGCGGAGAGATGGGTGTGTTTCGCGTGTGCGGGGAGATGGGTGTGTTTCGCGTGTGCGGAGAGATGGGTGTGTTTCGCGTGTGCGGAGAGATGGGTGTGTTTCGCGTGTGCGGAGAGATGGGTGTGTTTCGCGTGTGCGGAGAGATGGGTGTGTTTCGCGTGTGCGGAGAGATGGGTGTGTTTCGCGTGTGCGGAGAGATGGGTGTGTTTCGCGTGTGCGGAGAGATGGGTGTGTTTCACGTGTGCGTGGAGATGGGTGTGTTTCGCGTGTGCGGAGAGATGGGTGTGTTACGCGTGTGCGTGGAGATGGGTGTGTTTCGCGTGTGCGGAGAGATGGGTGTGTTTCGCGTGTGCGGAGAGATGGGTGTGTTACGCGTGTGCGTGGAGATGGGTGTGTTTCGCGTGTGCGGAGAGATGGGTGTGTTTCGCGTGTGCGGGGAGATGGGTGTGTTTCGCGTGTGCGTGGAGATGGGTGTGTTTCGCGTGTGCGGAAAGATGGGTGTGTTTCGCGTGTGCGGAGAGATGGGTGTGTTTCGCGTGTGCGGAGAGATGGGTGTGTTTCGCGTGTGCGGGGAGATGGGTGTGTTTCGCGTGTGCGGAGAGATGGGTGTGTTTCGCGTGTGCGGAGAGATGGGTGTGTTTCGCGTGTGCGGAGAGATGGGTGTGTTTCGCGTGTGCGGAGAGATGGGTGTGTTTCGCGTGTGCGGAGAGATGGGTGTGTTTCGCGTGTGCGGAGAGATGGGTGTGTTTCGCGTGTGCGGAGAGATGGGTGTGTTTCGCGTGTGCGGAGAGATGGGTGTGTTTCGCGTGTGCGGAGAGATGAGTGTGTTACGCGTGTGCGTGGAGATGGGTGTGTTTCGCGTGTGCGGAGAGATGGGTGTGTTTCGCGTGTGCGGAGAGATGGGTGTGTTACGCGTGTGCGTGGAGATGGGTGTGTTTCGCGTGTGCGGAGAGATGAGTGTGTTTCGCGTGTGCGGAGAGATGGGTGTGTTTCGCGTGTGCGGAGAGATGGGTGTGTTACGCGTGTGCGGAGAGATGGGTGTGTTTCGCGCGCGGAGAGATGGGTGTGTTACGCGCGCGGAGAGATGGGTGTGTTACGCGCGCGGAGAGATGGGTGTGTTACGCGCGCGGAGAGATGGGTGTGTTTCGCGCGCGGAGAGATGGGTGTGTTTCGCGTGCGGAGAGATGGGTGTGTTACGCGTGTGCGGAGAGATGGGTGTGTTTCGCGTGCGGAGAGATGGGTGTGTTTCGCGTGCGGAGAGATGGGTGTGTTACGCGTGCGTAGAGATGGGTGTGTTACGCGTGCGTAGAGATGGGTGTGTTTCGCGTGCGTAGAGATGGGTGTGTTTCGCGTGTGCGGAGAGATGGGTGTGTTTCGCGTGCGGAGAGATGGGTGTGTTACGCGTGCGGAGAGATGAGTGTGTTACGCGTGTGCGGAGAGATGGGTGTGTTACGCGTGCGGAGAGATGGGTGTGTTACGCGTGCGGAGAGATGGGTGTGTTACGCGTGCGGAGAGATGGGTGTGTTACGCGTGCGGAGAGATGGGTGTGTTACGCGTGCGGAGAGATGGGTGTGTTACGCGTGCGGAGAGATGGGTGTGTTTCGCGTGCGGAGAGATGGGTGTGTTACGCGTGCGGAGAGATGGGTGTGTTACGCGTGCGGAGAGATGGGTGTGTTTCGCGTGCGGAGAGATGGGTGTGTTTCGCGTGCGGAGAGATGGGTGTGTTACGCGTGCGGAGAGATGGGTGTGTTACGCGTGCGGAGAGATGGGTGTGTTTCGCGTGCGGAGAGATGGGTGTGTTTCGCGTGCGGAGAGATGGGTGTGTTTCGCGTGCGGAGAGATGGGTGTGTTTCGCGTGTGCGGAGAGATGGGTGTGTTACGCGTGTGGAGAGATGGGTGTGTTTCGCGTGCGGAGAGATGGGTGTGTTACGCGCGCGGAGAGATGGGTGTGTTACGCGCGCGGAGAGATGGGTGTGTTTCGCGTGCGGAGAGATGGGTGTGTTACGCGTGTGCGGAGAGATGGGTGTGTTTCGCGTGCGGAGAGATGGGTGTGTTTCACGTGTGCGGAGAGATGGGTGTGTTTCGCGTGCGGAGAGATGGGTGTGTTTCGCGTGCGGAGAGATGGGTGTGTTTCGCGTGCGGAGAGATGGGTGTGTTACGCGTGTGCGGAGAGATGGGTGTGTTTCGCGTGCGGAGAGATGGGTGTGTTACGCGTGCGGAGAGATGGGTGTGTTTCGCGTGCGGAGAGATGGGTGTGTTTCGCGTGCGGAGAGATGGGTGTGTTACGTGTGCGGAGAGATGGGTGTGTTTCGCGTGTGCGGAGAGATGGGTGTGTTACGCGTGCGGAGAGATGGGTGTGTTACGTGTGCGGAGAGATGGGTGTGTTTCGCGTGTGCGGAGAGATGGGTGTGTTTCGTGTGTGCGGAGAGATGGGTGTGTTACGCGTGCGGAGAGATGGGTGTGTTTCGCGTGCGGAGAGATGGGTGTGTTTCGCGTGTGCGGAGAGATGGGTGTGTTTCGCGTGCGGAGAGATGGGTGTGTTTCGCGTGCGGAGAGATGGGTGTGTTACGCGTGTGCGGAGAGATGGGTGTGTTACGTGTGCGGAGAGATGGGTGTGTTTCGCGTGTGCGGAGAGATGGGTGTGTTACGCGTGCGGAGAGATGGGTGTGTTACGTGTGCGGAGAGATGGGTGTGTTTCGCGTGTGCGGAGAGATGGGTGTGTTACGCGTGCGGAGAGATGGGTGTGTTACGCGTGCGGAGAGATGGGTGTGTTACGCGTGCGGAGAGATGGGTGTGTTTCGCGTGCGGAGAGATGGGTGTGTTTCGCGTGTGCGGAGAGATGGGTGTGTTTCGCGTGTGCGGAGAGATGGGTGTGTTTCGCGTGTGCGGAGAGATGGGTGTGTTACGCGTGTGCGGAGAGATGGGTGTGTTTCGTGTGTGCGGAGAGATGGGTGTGTTACGCGTGCGGAGAGATGGGTGTGTTACGCGTGCGGAGAGATGGGTGTGTTTCGCGTGCGGAGAGATGGGTGTGTTTCGCGTGTGCGGAGAGATGGGTGTGTTACGCGTGTGCGGAGAGATGGGTGTGTTTCGCGTGTGCGGAGAGATGGGTGTGTTTCGCGTGTGCGGAGAGATGGGTGTGTTTCGCGTGCGGAGAGATGGGTGTGTTTCGCGTGTGCGGAGAGATGGGTGTGTTTCGCGTGTGCGGAGAGATGGGTGTGTTACGCGTGTGCGGAGAGATGGGTGTGTTTCGCGTGTGCGGAGAGATGGGTGTGTTACGCGTGCGGAGAGATGGGTGTGTTACGCGTGTGCGGAGAGATGGGTGTGTTTCGCGTGTGCGGAGAGATGGGTGTGTTTCGCGTGCGGAGAGATGGGTGTGTTTCGCGTGTGCGGAGAGATGGGTGTGTTTCGCGTGTGCGGAGAGATGGGTGTGTTTCGCGTGTGCGGAGAGATGGGTGTGTTACGCGTGTGCGGAGAGATGGGTGTGTTTCGCGTGTGCGGAGAGATGGGTGTGTTTCGCGTGTGCGGAGAGATGGGTGTGTTTCGCGTGTGCGGAGAGATGGGTGTGTTACGCGTGTGCGGAGAGATGGGTGTGTTTCGCGTGTGCGGAGAGATGGGTGTGTTTCGCGTGTGCGGAGAGATGGGTGTGTTTCGCGCGTGCGGAGAGATGGGTGTGTTTCGCGTGTGCGGAGAGATGGGTGTGTTTCGCGTGTGCGGAGAGATGGGTGTGTTACGCGTGTGCGGAGAGATGGGTGTGTTTCGCGTGTGCGGAGAGATGGGTGTGTTACGCGTGCGGAGAGATGGGTGTGTTACGCGTGTGGAGAGATGGGTGTGTTTCGCGTGTGCGGAGAGATGGGTGTGTTACGCGTGTGCGGAGAGATGGGTGTGTTTCGCGTGTGCGGAGAGATGGGTGTGTTTCGCGTGTGCGGAGAGATGGGTGTGTTACGCGTGTGCGGAGAGATGGGTGTGTTACGCGTGTGCGGAGAGATGGGTGTGTTTCGCGTGTGCGGAGAGATGGGTGTGTTTCGCGTGTGCGGAGAGATGGGTGTGTTTCGCGTGTGCGGAGAGATGGGTGTGTTTCGCGTGTGCGGAGAGATGGGTGTGTTTCGCGTGTGCGGAGAGATGGGTGTGTTACGCGTGCGGAGAGATGAGTGTGATAAACTCATGTGACTCCTGTGTAAAAGCATCTAGTTTTACATCTGTGCTGCATTAGAAAGTCTGTTACAGACATGTGGTATCAATGCAGCCTTCATGCCATCTTTGCATTAGTCATGTTCCCAAAATTAGGATCTGCAAAATAATTACATTTAATTAAAACACAATGAAATGAGTGGTTTAACACAAATATTCTGTGTTCTGCTTGTGCTTTTTCATTAAACAAAATGAGAAATATTCCCATTATGAATGCTTTTAATGAATCAGTGTTATTGAAATCACACAATAATTCTTGATTTATAAAATACACATGGGCCGCATTCACAGAAGAGGAGTGACACCACATTCACAGAAGAGGAGTGACACCGCATTCACAGAAGAGGAGTGACACCGCATTCACAAGAAGAGGAGTGACACCGCTTTCACAGAAGAGGAGTGACACCGCATTCACAGAAGAGGAGTGATACCGCATTCACAGGAAGAGGAGTGACACCGCATTCACAGAAGAGGAGTGACACCGCATTCACAAGAAGAGGAGTGACACCGCATTCACAAGAAGAGGAGTGACACCGCATTCACAAGAAGAGGAGTGACACCGCATTCACAGAAGAGGAGTGACACCGCATTCACAAGAAGAGGAGTGACACCGCATTCACAGAAGAGGAGTGACACCGCATTCACAAGAAGAGGAGTGACACCGCATTCACAGAAGAGGAGTGACACCGCATTCACAAGAAGAGGAGTGACACCGCATTCACAGAAGAGGAGTGACACCGCATTCACAAGAAGAGGAGTGACACCGCATTCACAGAAGAGGAGTGACACCGCATTCACAAGAAGAGGAGTGACACCGCTTTCACAGAAGAGGAGTGACACCGCATTCACAGAAGAGGACTGACACTGCATTCACAGAAGAGGAGTGACACAAGAAGAGGAGTGACACCGCATTCACAGAAGAGGAGTGACACCGCATTCACAGAAGAGGACTGACACTGCATTCACAGAAGAGGACTGACACTGCATTCACAGAAGAGGACTGACACCGCATTCACAGAAGAGGACTGACACCGCATTCACAGAAGAGGAGTGACACCGCATTCACAGAAGAGGACTGACACTGCATTCACAGAAGAGGACTGACACTGCATTCACAGAAGAGGACTGACACCGCAATCACAGAAGAGGAGTGACACCGCATTCACAGAAGAGGAGTGACACCGCATTCACAGAAGAGGACTGACACTGCATTCACAGAAGAGGACTGACACAGCATTCACAGAAGAGGACTGACACCGCATTCACAGAAGAGGACTGACACCGCATTCACAGAAGAGGAGTGACACCGCATTCACAGAAGAGGAGTGACACCGCATTCACAGAAGAGGAGTGACACCGCATTCACAGAAGAGGACTGACACCGCAATCACAGAAGAGGAGTGACACCGCATTCACAGAAGAGGAGTGACACTGCATTCACAGAAGAGGACTGACACTGCATTCACAGAAGAGGACTGACACTGCATTCACAGAAGAGGAGTGACACCGCATTCACAGAAGAGGACTGACACCGCATTCACAGAAGAGGACTGACACCGCATTCACAAGAAGAGGACTGACACCGCATTCACAGAAGAGGAGTGACACCGCATTCACAGAAGAGGAGTGACACCGCATTCACAAGAAGAGGACTGACACCGCATTCACAGAAGAGGAGTGACACCGCATTCACAGAAGAGGAGTGACACCGCATTCACAAGAAGAGGAGTGACACCGCATTCACAAGAAGAGGACTGACACCGCATTCACAGAAGAGGAGTGACACCGCATTCACAAGAAGAGGAGTGACACCGCATTCACAAGAAGAGGAGTGACACCGCATTCACAAGAAGAGGAGTGACACCGCATTCACAAGAAGAGGAGTGACACCGCATTCACAAGAAGAGGAGTGACACCGCATTCACAGAAGAGGAGTGACACCGCATTCACAAGAAGAGGAGTGACACCGCATTCACAGAAGAGGAGTGACACCGCATTCACAAGAAGAGAAGTGACACCGCTTTCACAGAAGAGGAGTGACACCGCATTCACAGAAGAGGACCGACACTGCATTCACAGAAGAGGAGTGACACAAGAAGAGGAGTGACACCGCATTCACAGAAGAGGACTGACACTGCATTCACAGAAGAGGACTGACACTGCATTCACAGAAGAGGACTGACACCGCATTCACAGAAGAGGACTGACACTGCATTCACAGAAGAGGAGTGACACCGCATTCACAGAAGAGGACTGACACCGCAATCACAGAAGAGGAGTGACACCGCATTCACAGAAGAGGAGTGACACCGCATTCACAGAAGAGGAGTGACACCGCATTCACAGAAGAGGACTGACACTGCATTCACAGAAGAGGACTGACACAGCATTCACAGAAGAGGACTGACACCGCATTCACAGAAGAGGACTGACACCGCATTCACAGAAGAGGACTGACACCGCATTCACAGAAGAGGAGTGACACCGCATTCACAGAAGAGGAGTGACACCGCATTCACAGAAGAGGAGTGACACCGCAATCACAGAAGAGGAGTGACACCGCATTCACAGAAGAGGAGTGACACCGCATTCACAGAAGAGGACTGACACTGCATTCACAGAAGAGGACTGACACTGCATTCACAGAAGAGGACTGACACCGCATTCACAGAAGAGGAGTGACACCGCATTCACAGAAGAGGACTGACACCGCATTCACAGAAGAGGAGTGACACCGCATTCACAGAAGAGGACTGACACTGCATTCACAGAAGAGGACTGACACTGCATTCACAGAAGAGGACTGACACTGCATTCACAGAAGAGGACTGACACTGCATTCACAGAAGAGGAGTGACACCGCATTCACAGAAGAGGACTGACACCGCATTCACAGAAGAGGAGTGACACCGCATTCACAGAAGAGGAGTGACACCGCATTCACAGAAGAGGACTGACACCGCATTCACAAGAAGAGGACTGACACCGCATTCACAAGAAGAGGACTGACACCGCATTCACAGAAGAGGAGTGACACCGCATTCACAGAAGAGGAGTGACACCGCATTCACAAGAAGAGGACTGACACCGCATTCACAGAAGAGGAGTGACACCGCATTCACAGAAGAGGAGTGACACCGCATTCACAAGAAGAGGAGTGACACCGCATTCACAAGAAGAGGAGTGACACCGCATTCACAAGAAGAGGAGTGACACCGCATTCACAAGAAGAGGAGTGACACCGCATTCACAGAAGAGGAGTGACACCGCATTCACAGAAGAGGAGTGACACCGCATTCACAGAAGAGGAGTGACACCGCATTCACAAGAAGAGGACTGACACCGCATTCACAAGAAGAGGACTGACACCGCATTCACAGAAGAGGAGTGACACCGCATTCACAGAAGAGGAGTGACACCGCATTCACAAGAAGAGGAGTGACACCGCATTCACAAGAAGAGGAGTGACACCGCATTCACAAGAAGAGGAGTGACACCGCATTCACAAGAAGAGGAGTGACACCGCATTCACAGAAGAGGACTGACACCGCATTCACAGAAGAGGAGTGACACCGCATTCACAGAAGAGGACTGACACCGCATTCACAGAAGAGGACTGACACCGCATTCACAAGAAGAGGACTGACACCGCATTCACAAGAAGAGGACTGACACCGCATTCACAGAAGAGGAGTGACACCGCATTCACAGAAGAGGAGTGACACCGCATTCACAGAAGAGGAGTGACTCCGCATTTACCTGCAGTGTGTTTGTGGTTGTTTCTGGTTTCTAACATCTGCTTTATTTTCACACGTCTGTCAGCAGCGTCTCCGGAAAAGGGAAAACATGCTTGAGTTTCTCTGGCTCTGAGTTCAAAGCCTCCACAGCAGCTGTTTGTGCGGTTTGTGGGGTTTTGGTCCTTGATGATGTTAAAGAGGAGTTTGATTAAATCTGCACACATCTGCTGGGGGAAAAGACACGTGAAAATGAGACACAGAGGAAGGGTTCCTGTGAGGTAGTGAGTGTAACAGCAGTTTAAAAGGCATTGTGGGTTTAACAGCAGTTTAAAGCCCCCCCCAAACCAGCTGTCAGTCTGGCAGAGACGAGGCCTCACGGCGCAGCTCCATGACAGGCGCCCGCGGGCCTCACAGTGCAGCTCCGCACTCAGGCCCTGTCTGTCAGCAGGAGCTCCAGGGTCTTAAAGCCTTGGCTCGTCACAGAGCTGTCAGACGCTGGACCCGCTCCTCGCTTCAGGACCTGTTTCTGCACAATATCTGCAGACAAACAGCTTTCCTCCATCAGGTGATGTAACACAAAACATAGCTTAATACTCAACGATTGCCATGCAACTATTTGCATGGAGCCAGCATACTTCACAGAATACCAAAGAAATGACATAGTGATATGGTAATGAAGTCATGGTCACATGCAAACACGTGTTTCTCTCATGGCACTTATGGCGTATTTGTTCTGTGTTTTCAGACGAGCGTCTCTGCTGTTTGGATCCAGTGACTGACATCAAGCCTTCGAGTATCATGAATTATTGTGCATCGTTTAATAAGTGATTCCTCTCTCATATCTTTACTGATAATCATGTTTTTCTTCTTCTTCTAAAGGCCTCGGGACGACATACATTCATTTCCTTTCATCAGACAAATAGAGGGATTTTCGAACGGATCGGAGAGACTGCTGGGAATTCTGTTTCCTGAAGGGCAGAAACACCCGATGAATCTCACGGCTGTTTCATTTCTTCATTTTGCATTAATTCAGTTTCTGCTGCATTTGAAGTGCAAATGTGAGTCTGAACGCAAGAGTCTCTTCAGGTCAGACATCTGAAAATAGACACAGATCTGCTTCATTAGATTCTTTAAAGGGAAAAGAATAACTCCATTTTATACATATCCCAGCAGTGCTGCGACTCTTGTGTTTTCACCTGGTCAGGACATTTACATTTTTTCATTTAATCATTTAGCAGACGCTTTTATCCAAAGCGACTTACAAATGAGGAGAGCAATAGAAGCAGTGAGACTAACAACAGGGCAACAGTGTGTAAGTGCTGTGACCCTTCCCAGTTCCGTCTAACGCAGTAAATGTGAGGACCCGCTTCAGCAGTTTACTCTAACAACAGTGGCTGACGAACAGAAACTAGATGTGCGTTTCATGCAGTAAATCTCAGAGATGTTCATTCGGTGAGGATCAACACGACGTGGCGCCCTGTTCGCTGTCCAGATGATGGACCAGATAAAGCTCAGTAATTAATGTAAGAGCGAGTGTGATCCCTGTATTGTGACCCTGAGCCTTCCTTCAGTACGAGAGGTCATGACCCTCCTCTACGGGCTCAGCTCGACTGTGGGCTTTCGGGAGAGTTTAATGCTCCGCACTGTTATCTCCTGTGAAGATGTTCACCGCACAAAACTGCTTCGATGCCTCGAGTTGAACGCGTTAGTTAAAGCCATCTGTGAGTTGGTCTAGAATAGAGAGGCGCTTTCCTCTGTGAAATCCAGTCAAAGTCAAAAAATGAAAAGTATTATCCCAGGGAATCCTGGTGCAGATAATTCACACACAGATCATGTCTAACGCCTGAGTGAACATGTGATTTATATAATAGGGGTGTAAATCGGACAGTTCATCACGATACGATACGATATCGATTCTCTCAGCCAGCGATACGATATTTGCCGATACCTCAAAAAATTCTACGATACGATTCGATTCGATTCAGGGCTATATCGATCGATTAATCGATATTTAGATATTATGTGCCTAGTGTACACAACCAGTTACATTTATTAACTCACACTAATACATGCAAAAATATATACCATGAAAGTTTAATTAAAAACTTTGAAAATTGCACACCCTCTCCCAATTGGGACATTTACAAGTTGTTTGTTACAAGTTTAAAATAAAAAACATGATATATGAAAATGAACAAGAACGGAGTTATCTGTTTTTGCAAATTAACTCTATAACAAGAGTTCATTTGCAAAAACAGATAACTCCGTTCTTGTTCATTTTCATATATCATGGTTTTTTTTATATTGTGCATTTGAATATCAATCAAACTGCAGCCATAATAACAAAAAAAAAAATACAGGTAACTTATAAAATTAAAGTTCATTGAAAGTATTTTATTTATATATATATATTTATTTATTTATTTATTTATATATATCTTTTTTTTTTGTGGCAAAAGCAGATAACTCCACATTCCATGTTTCAGAGTTAAACAAAGCCAAGTAATTGCTATGATACATAATAAAACACTTGGTTAATCTTTGTTACGTTAATCTTCTCAGCTGACATAGACGCCTGTCAAACTTTGTTGTTGTGATTAACGTACACGCAATACAGAGAGCTTTTCCCTCACCACTAACGTGCTGTTTTAGCAAGATTCCGTGAAAAAGTTTCAGCTTTTATTTTCCTAGGTTCAGAGAAGATATCACGGGTTCATCAAGTTCGCTGAAATCCATCCTCGATCACTTTTAGTCAGCTTTGACGAAACTCTCAGCTAGCGCGTCTTTTAAAGTGACAAGAAAGCGAATACTGCGCACTGATTCGCTAAAACAGACTTTTCGGGGCTTGTCGTTTCTGCTGTAAAACTCGCGATGCCTTGACAGTGGAAATTACGGCTTTTGTGACAAAGGGTTCAGTCAATCTTGTCAGGCGTCTAGTTCAGCGGAGAAAAGTTACGTGAGGATGTGGAGTGAATAAAATAAAGGTACCGTATAACGATATTTTATGTGTGGTATCGATGCATCGTATCGTTAGACGTTTGATCTATGCATCGATCCATATCGATGTATTGTTACACCCCTATTATATAATGTCCTCCTTTAGTCCCCTTTTGCTGTGCAGAGACGATCAGTCTCACTGGCTGGGAAAGATTACCGATTCACACTGGAAGCCTGTGATTTTCATAACGTTCAGTTCCGTTAATAATTGTTCCTCTGCTGTCAAACACTCGAATACTGTCGTCCAGTTAGAGTCTCACTGTAGCCCCAGTTTCTGCTGGGAACCGGGAATATTCCTGTAAATATATGTGCTGATGTTCATTAAAGGACTGGTGTTCAGAATCATCAGAACATCTGCAGGTGAGACTCGCCAACCCTCATAAATCAGGCGAGACACGGAAACCTGTCCTGGATCAAACTAAATTGCTTATTGATCTCAAAATCACCAGATATCCTGGTTTCGCCTCCAGTCTGTTTCTGTCCTCCGGATCTCCAGTGTGTGAACCTGAACTGAGGGAGACGACATGTGAGGTTCCTTTCCTGCCGGGAAATCCAGTGTATTTTTACTGCAGTACTACAGTGTAATCTACCTGTGTTCATCAGCGTTTACTGAGGAGGAAAGCAGATAGCCGGCCTAGTCATATAAAGACAGCTGAATGAAAACACTGCTGACCTTTAACCCCACAGCCTTGAACAGAAGCTGCTCAGCATTGATTTAATGCGTCAGATTTGACTGTGATGAACGGCACATGTGATCACGTTTATCAACATTATCAGCGTTCCTCTCTCACAGCGCCTGAAGAGTCACAGCTCTCGCTTCCTGCTCGTCGTCTTCGTCGAGTTCAGATGAAGGCTAGGGTTTGATGACACCTGTTGTTCTGAAGTGCCAGTGTCTCTCCATCATCTCTCCTTTCTTTCTGATCGCTTCATTTCAGGAGATGAAGTGGACTGGATGAAACCTGTTCCCGCTGCTCTATAGATGCGAGTAAATGTTCAGCCGTTTCAGCCACTTTAAACTAAAGTTTGGCTTCATTATGGAGAATGACGGAGCGGCGCAGGACGAGCTCTTCTCCGACTGCCATGTTTTCAGGATCATTAGCAAACGAGTCTCTCTTCCTCGGCCAATTAGACTCTTAAAACCGTGTGCGAGAGGAAGACGAGTACTGACATCTTCCTCAGAAATGCCACTGCGGTCATTATGAGAAGCACTTTATAATAAAAACATTTTTCTGCTCTTTGCTTTAATTGAAAGATTTTAAGAACGAGGGAACAATGCTGTCGCATTCACAATCATTTTATCTTTTGAAATGTCAGGAGCTGAATACTGACGAGAGCAAAGGCTTCGTTTCACAGCCGACACTCTTAGAAATAAAGCTATTTATCGATGGTTCTGTGAACATCCGTTTACATCCATCCATTCTTTATTGTGGAAAAATGTTCTTTAGATTATTTTTTATATTCTTCACACTAAGAATAAAATTGGTTCTTTTACTGATGACTGAAAGTTACTTTGGGAAGCAGGAATGGTTCTTCCACGGCATCGCTGTGTGAAAACCGCTTTTCTAACCTTTATTTTTAAGAGTGTACATGAGGAACACATGTTGATCAGTGTCATCAGTGGAATAGAGTTTAAACCTGCTTGTGTTACACAGATATTATATATTACGCTAGTCTTCAGCGGATAGACTTTGATAGCAGCAGTTCATCAGATGCTGAAATCACCAGCTGAGCTCTGATTGGCTGACGAGGCTCAATGGTTAGTCATAAGTTCATATGACATTCAACACACTTACATGTCAAACTGAACTGAACTAGATCTCCATGCAATCTGCTAATAATCAAGATGTTACTGTTAGATGATCACAAATGTATTTTGTGTGTGTGTGTGTGTGTGTGTGTGTGTGTGTGTGTGTGTGTGAGTGAGAGAAAGAGAGTGTGTGTGTGTGTGTGTGTGTGTGTGTGTGTGTGAGAGAGAGAGAGAGAGAGTGTGTGTGTGTGTGTGTGTGTGTGTGTGTGTGTGTGTGTGTGTGTGTGTGTGTGTGTGTGATGGGCAGGTTTAGGGGCAGGGGCAGTGTAAGGGGATAGAATATACAGTTTGTACAGTATAAAAACCAGTATGTCTATGGAGAGTCCCCACAAAGATAGTGCACCAGACATGTGTGTGTGTGTGTGTGTGTGTGTGTGTGTGTGTGTGTGTGTGTGTGTGTGTGAGAGAGAGAGAGAGAGTGTGTGTGTGTCAGCAGATGTTCTAGAAGTTTCTCTCTGAAAGTGAGCACCAGTTATTGTCTAATGACACTTCAGACATTTATCAGTTATATATATATATATAGTAATGTCTCTATCAGTTATTAACCCAACACACAATAATACAGTAACATAGTGGCAAACATTATACATGAGGAAAATGCATTGAACTTACAAAAATATTTTTTTGTGTGCACTGACTCTTTATTCAGCTGACAAATAGTCACAAATACAGTAAAGAATGAATCCATCAGACATCAATACACACCATAAATAACAAGCAAGATAAACAAGAACCAGAACAGTATTTACAGGAACATGTAAGTCAAAAGTTCATATTAATGAGGATTATTAGTGCATATATCTCTCATATTTCATACGTCTATGGTGCAAATATTTAAAATCTACCTCACAGCGTTTAACATTGAACTTTAACTGAAATTATTGTACAAAACATATATATATATAAATATATATATATATATATATATTTATATTTATATATATGATGTTTGAGCACACAAAATACAGTACATCCACATACTGTAATAAACACACACTGGATCTTCACATTCATATGCAGTTATCTTTGAGATTAAGTATGTTTAAGTTTTTTAAATGCATAAATTTCTTGCAGTGGCTACATGAAGTATATTTTACAGGTATTATGTGTTTGTGTGTGTTTGACTAGTAGTGATATTATCAGCATTAAAGTGTTCTTTTACAGACTACCAAGTAACATGTAAACTTAAACGTACTGTAGTTTTGAACTATTTTAAAAGCTATGTAAATGTTAACATGCAGATATCATTACAGATAGATAGATAGATAGATAGATAGATAGATAGATAGATAGATAGACAGACAGACAGATAGATAGATAGATAGATAGATAGATAGATAGATAGATAGATAGATAGATAGATAGATAGATAGATAGATAGATAGATAGATAGATAGATAGATAGACAGACAGATAGATAGATAGATGAATTCGTTTTTTTTGTGGCTCCGGTCAGAGAGATGTTTGAGTCAGAAAGCAGCGTGAACATTCTGCCGGTGTTATTGCACTTTTATCATATTAATAAAATGGAAATATAATCTAAGTATGTTTTTGAATGGAATAATTTTACAGTAATAGTTTACAGTACTGGTTAACAGCAGTTTTATTATAGCATAATAAATATAATAAGTTAAAATCTAATTTCCACAGACAGTAATTCCTTTAAAATGTTTTTTTTTTCATCAGCGTTTCGTTTAATCACATTAAACTTTTGTGTCTGGTTAGGGTTAAAGACATTAAGTATTATTTCTACCAGAAAGACTCAGGAGGCAAAATACCATAACAAGTATACATTATTAACAGCCCAGCAAGCAAGCATTATGATATAAAGTTCTTTGGTGTAGGCCCCGTCCATAGCTCGCAATCCGAGGGTAAGGAAACTGCACATCCTGCCTGAAGACGAAGGCAGAGGCGCATCCGACCCCCTGGGAGGTATGGGTCAGGGTTAGAGTTAGAGTTAGAGTGAGAGACCCCCCCGGGAGGTATGGACAGAGTTAGAGTGAGATTGAGAGACCCCCGGGGAGGTGTGGACAGAGTTAGAGTGAGACTGAGAGACCCCCGGGGAGGTATGGACAGAGTTAGAGTTAGAGTGAGAGACCCCCCGGGGAGGTGTGGACAGAGTTAGAGTGAGAGACCCCCGGGGAGGTATGGACAGAGTTAGAGTTAGAGTGAGAGACCCCCGGGGAGGTATGGACAGAGTTAGAGTTAGAGTGAGAGACCCCCCGGGGAGGTGTGGACAGAGTTAGAGTGAGAGACCCCCGGGGAGGTGTGGACAGAGTTAGAGTTAGAGTGAGAGACCCCCCGGGAGGTATGGACAGAGTTAGAGTTAGAGTGAGAGACCCCCCGGGGAGGTGTGGACAGAGTTAGAGTGAGAGACCCCCGGGGAGGTGTGGACAGAGTTAGAGTTAGAGTGAGAGACCCCCCGGGAGGTATGGACAGAGTTAGAGTTAGAGTGAGAGACCCCCCGGGGAGGTGTGGACAGAGTTAGAGTGAGAGACCCCCGGGGAGGTATGGACAGAGTTAGAGTTAGAGTGAGAGACCCCCGGGGAGGTATGGGTCAGTGTTAGAGTGAGACTGAGAGACCCCCGGGGAGGTATGGGTCAGAGTTAGAGTGAGAGACCCCCGGGGAGGTATGGACAGAGTTAGAGTTAGAGTGAGAGACCCCCGGGGAGGTATAGACAGAGTTAGAGTGAGAGTGAGAGACCCCCGGGGAGGTGTGGACAGAGTTAGAGTGAGAGACCCCCGGGGAGGTATAGACAGAGTTAGAGTGAGAGTGAGAGACCCCCGGAGAGGTATGGGTCAGTGTTAGAGTGAGACTGAGAGACCCCCGGGGAGGTATGGGTCAGAGTTAGAGTGAGAGACCCCCGGGGAGGTATGGACAGAGTTAGAGTTAGAGTGAGAGACCCCCGGGGAGGTATAGACAGAGTTAGAGTGAGAGTGAGAGACCCCCGGGGAGGTGTGGACAGAGTTAGAGTGAGAGACCCCCGGGGAGGTATAGACAGAGTTAGAGTGAGAGTGAGAGACCCCCCGGGGAGGTATGGGTCAGGGTTAGAGTTAGAGTGAGAGACCCCCGGGGAGGTATGGGTCAGGGTTAGAGTTAGAGTGAGAGACCCCCCGGGAGGTATGGGTCAGAGTTAGAGTGAGAGACCCCCCGGGGAGGTATGGGTCAGGGTTAGAGTTAGAGTGAGAGACCAACGGGGAGGTATGGGTCAGGGTTAGAGTTAGAGTGAGAGACCCCCCGGGAGGTATGGACAGAGTTAGAGTTAGAGTGAGAGACCCCCCGGGGAGGTATGGGTCAGGGTTAGAGTTAGAGTGAGAGACCAACGGGGAGGTATGGGTCAGGGTTAGAGTTAGAGTGAGAGACCCCCGGGGAGGTATGGACAGAGTGAGAGTGAGAGACCCCCGGGGAGGTATGGGTCAGTGTTAGAGTGAGACTGAGAGACCCCCGGGGAGGTATGGGTCAGGGTTAAAGTGAGACTGAGAGACCCCCGGGGAGGTATGGGTCAGTGTTAGAGTTAGAGTGAGAGACCCCCGGGGAGGTATGGGTCAGGGTTAGAGTGAGACTGAGAGACCCCCGGGGAGGTATGGGTCAGAGTTAGAGTGAGAGACCCCCGGGGAGGTATGGGTCAGGGTTAGGGTTAGAGACCCCCGGGGAGGTATGGGTCAGGGTTAGAGTTAGAGTTAGAGACCCCCGGGGAGGTATGGGTCAGGGTTAGAGTTAGAGTGAGAGACCCCCCGGGAGGTATGGGTCAGAGTTAGAGTGAGAGACCCCCCGGGGAGGTATGGGTCAGGGTTAGAGTTAGAGTGAGAGACCAACGGGGAGGTATGGGTCAGGGTTAGAGTTAGAGTGAGAGACCCCCCGGGAGGTATGGACAGAGTTAGAGTTAGAGTGAGAGACCCCCCGGGGAGGTATGGGTCAGGGTTAGAGTTAGAGTGAGAGACCAACGGGGAGGTATGGGTCAGGGTTAGAGTTAGAGTGAGAGACCCCCGGGGAGGTATGGACAGAGTGAGAGTGAGAGACCCCCGGGGAGGTATGGGTCAGTGTTAGAGTGAGACTGAGAGACCCCCGGGGAGGTATGGGTCAGGGTTAGAGTGAGACTGAGAGACCCCCGGGGAGGTATGGGTCAGTGTTAGAGTTAGAGTGAGAGACCCCCGGGGAGGTATGGGTCAGGGTTAGAGTGAGACTGAGAGACCCCCGGGGAGGTATGGGTCAGAGTTAGAGTGAGAGACCCCCGGGGAGGTATGGACAGAGTTAGAGTTAGAGTGAGAGACCCCCGGGGAGGTATAGACAGAGTTAGAGTTAGAGTGAGAGACCCCTGGGGAGGTATGGACAGAGTTAGAGTTAGAGTGAGAGACCCCCGGGGAGGTATAGACAGAGTTAGAGTTAGAGTGAGAGACCCCTGGGGAGGTATGGACAGAGTTAGAGTTAGAGTGAGAGACCCCCGGGGAGGTATAGACAGAGTTAGAGTTAGAGTGAGAGACCCCTGGGGAGGTATGGACAGAATTAGAGTTAGAGTGAGAGACCCCCGGGGAGGTATGGGTCAGGGTTAGAGTTAGAGTGAGAGACCCCCGGGGAGGTATGGGTCAGGGTTAGAGTTAGAGTTAGAGACCCCCGGGGAGGTATGGGTCAGAGTTAGAGTGAGAGACCCCCAGGGAGGTATGGGTCAGTGTTAGAGTGAGAGACCCCCGGGGAGGTATGGACAGAGTTAAAGTGAGAGTGAGAGACCTCCGGGGAGGTATGGACAGAGTTAGAGTTAGAGTGAGAGATTCCCGGGGAGGTATGGACAGAGTTAGAGTGAGATACCCCCGGGGAGGTATGGGTCAGTGTTAGAGTGAGAGTGAGAGACCCCCGGGGAGGTATGGACAGAGTTAGAGTGAGAGACCCCCGGGGAGGTATGGGTCAGGGTTAGAGTTAGAGTGAGAGACCCCCGGGGAGGTATGGACAGAGTTAGAGTGAGAGACCCCCGGGGAGGTATGGACAGAGTTAGAGTTAGAGTGAGAGACCCCCGGGGAGGTATGGGTCAGGGTTAGAGTTAGAGTTAGAGACCCCCGGGGAGGTATGGGTCAGAGTTAGAGTGAGAGACCCCCAGGGAGGTATGGGTCAGTGTTAGAGTGAGAGACCCCCGGGGAGGTATGGACAGAGTTAAAGTGAGAGTGAGAGACCTCCGGGGAGGTATGGACAGAGTTAGAGTTAGAGTGAGAGATTCCCGGGGAGGTATGGACAGAGTTAGAGTGAGATACCCCCGGGGAGGTATGGGTCAGTGTTAGAGTGAGAGTGAGAGACCCCCGGGGAGGTATGGACAGAGTTAGAGTGAGAGACCCCCGGGGAGGTATGGGTCAGGGTTAGAGTTAGAGTGAGAGACCCCCGGGGAGGTATGGACAGAGTTAGAGTGAGAGACCCCTGGGGAGGTATGGACAGTGTTAGAGTTAGAGTGAGAGACCCCCAGGGAGGTATGGGTCAGGGTTAGAGTTAGAGTAAGAGACCCCTGGGGAGGTATGGACAGAGTTAGAGTTAGAGTGAGAGACCCCTGGGGAGGTATGGACAGAGTTAGAGTGAGAGACCCCTGGGGAGGTATGGACAGTGTTAGAGTTAGAGTGAGAGACCCCCAGGGAGGTATGGGTCAGGGTTAGAGTTAGAGTGAGAGACCCCCGGGGAGGTATGGACAGAGTTAGAGTGAAAGACCCCCGGGGAGGTATGGACAGAGTTAGAGTTAGAGTGAGAGACCCCCGGGGAGGTTTGGACAGTGTTAGAGTTAGAGTGAGAGACCCCCAGAGAGGTATGGGTCAGGGTTAGAGTTAGAGTAAGAGACCCCCGGGGAGGTATGGACAGAGTTAGAGTGAAAGACCCCCGGGGAGGTATGGACAGTGTTAGAGTTAGAGTGAGAGACCCCCGGGGAGGAATGGACAGTGTTAGAGTTAGAGTGAGAGACCCCCGGGGAGGTATGGGTCAGTGTTAGACTGAGAGACCCCCGGGGAGGTATGGACAGTGTTAGACTGAGAGACTCCCGGGGAGGTATGGGTCAGTGTTAGACTGAGAGACCCCCGGGGAGGAATGGACAGTGTTAGAGTTAGAGTGAGAGACCCCCAGGGAGGTATGGACAGTGTTAGAGTTAGAGACCCCCGGGGAGGTATGGGTCAGTGTTAGACTGAGAGACCCCTGGGGAGGTATGGACAGTGTAAGACTGAGAGACCCCCGGGGAGGTATGGGTCAGTGTTAGACTGAGAGACCCCTGGGGAGGTATGGACAGTGTAAGACTGAGAGACCCCCGGGGAGGTATGGGTCAGTGTTAGACTGAGAGACCCCCGGGGAGGAATGGACAGTGTTAGAGTTAGAGTGAGAGACCCCCGGGGAGGTAAGGACAGTGTTAGAGTTAGAGTGAGAGACCCCCAGGGAGGTATGGACAGTGTTAGAGTTAGAGTGAGAGACCCCCGGGGAGGTAAGGACAGTGTTAGAGTTAGAGTGAGAGACCCCCAGGGAGGTATGGACAGTGTTAGAGTTAGATTGAGAGACCCCCGGGGAGGTAAGGACAGTGTTAGTGTTAGACTGAGAGACCCCCGGGGAGGTATGGACAGTGTAAGACTGAGAGACCCCCGGGGAGGTATGGGTCAGTGTTAGACTGAGAGACCCCCAGGGAGGAATGGACAGTGTTAGAGTTGGAGTGAGAGACCCCCAGGGAGGTATGGACAGTGTTAGAGTTAGAGTGAGAGACCCCCAGGGAGGTATGGACAGTGTTAGAGTGAGAGTGAGAGACCCCCGGGGAGGTATTGACAGAGTTAGAGTGAGAGACCCCCGGGGAGGTAAGGACAGTGTTAGAGTTAGAGTGAGAGACCCCCAGGGAGGTATGGACAGTGTTAGAGTTAGAGTGAGAGACCCCTGGGGAGGTATGGACAGAGTTAGAGTGAGAGACCCCCGGGGAGGTAAGGACAGGGTTAGAGTTAGAGTGAGAGACCCCCAGGGAGGTATGGACAGTGTTAGAGTTAGAGTGAGAGACCCCCGGGGAGGTATGGACAGAGTTAGAGTGAGAGACCCCCGGGGAGGTATGGGTCAGAGTTAGAGTTAGAGTGAGAGACCCCCGGGGAGGTATGGGTCAGTGTTAGGGTTAGAGTGAGAGACCCCCAGGGAGGTATGGACAGTGTTAGAGTTAGAGTGAGAGACCCCCAGGGAGGTATGGGTCAGGGTTAGAGTTAGCGTTAGAGACCCCCGGGGAGGTATGGGTCAGTGTTAGGGTTAGAGTGAGAGACCCCCAGGGAGGTATGGACAGTGTTAGAGTTAGAGTGAGAGACCCCCAGGGAGGTATGGGTCAGGGTTAGAGTTAGAGTGAGAGACCCCCGGGGAGGTATGGGTTAGGGTTAGAGTTAGAGTGAGAGACCCCAGGGGAGGTATGGACAGAGTTAGAGTTAGAGTGAGAGACCCCCGGGGAGGTATGGACAGAGTTAGAGTTAGAGTTAGAGACCCCTGGGGAGGTATGGGTCAGTGTTAGAGTGAGAGACCCCCGAGGAGGTATGGGTCAGGGTTAGAGTGAGAGACCCCCGGGGAGGTATGGACAGAGAGTTAGAGTGAGAGACCCCCGGGGAGGTATGGACAGAGTTAGAGTTAGAGACCCCCGGGGAGGTATGGGTCAGTGTTAGAGTGAGAGACCCCCGAGGAGGTATGGGTCAGGGTTAGGGTTAGAGTGAGAGAATATTACTCAAATTACAGTCATCAAGCAAAGTGCTGTTTTTTGAGTTTTACTACAGCTGCTATTCTCCTGTTTATCAGTGTGAATCTGCTCTGAATCAATCTTTCCTGAATGACACGCTGACGTTGTTGTTCTTCACTGACGTCTCAGACGGTCTGACCCTGTTGTCTGCGGTCGCTGTGTTTCATGCACAGGTGCATCATGTCCCTCAGCCCGGCGTCCAGCTCGCGCACCAACAGCCCTGAACATGTTTCTGTGCTCTCGCTGAAACTGGACACACAGAACAGCATGCGGTCGGCCTTCGGGTTGTAGCACACGCCGTAACCGTCGGCAACCACTGGACCATAGCAACAAAACATCTCCTCTGTTGTGGGAACCTGGAGGAACAAACATCATACAGCACATATATATGTGTGTATTACATACATGTATATACATGTATTCGTATTGAACCGTTCGGTACGAGGCTTTCGGTTTCGGTTCGGTTTTCGGTACGCATTTTCAAACCGAACGGTTCGTTGGACCATTTTTCCTGCCGACCAAAATTTCGTTGTTTCAAATGTAGGTGCGTTGCATGTGGCAAGCGCGCTCATAATGTAAGAGATGCTGGCGCGACCACAACATTGCCCAACATCAAATGGCAAATGTAATGCAAGCGGAACGAAACTGCTCGTTATTGTGTGGTATTGTGTGGTAGGACCGTTTATCAGTTTGGACCAGTGCAGCGCGAGCCGATCGTGATCATGCGACACTGTTACTACACAGCACTAATAAGAGATCCAGTAAAGAAAGCATTTGAATTCGCCACAGAAGTAATAACATCGCTGCGAGATCTAGTGAGAAACATTCACATTTCTCCGTTATTAACGGATCAAATAGCGCTGAGGTGGAAACCAGGAAGAAACATTGTGCCATTAATGATGCAGTCCAGTGATGCTATCCAGTGTCCACAGATCAGCAACATTCACCATGGATTTACTGTAGTAACACTAACTGCAACCATGGAAGTTTGGCAGGAATAGTAGGCATAATGCCTTCAAGTAACATTACGTTGGTTTTATTTTGACATTATGAATACAATTACTGCCCTCAAATGTTAATCTGAACTAAAATAAACCTTTGTTTATAACTACTACAATATTACATTTCATTTTTTCCAAGGAGCTGTTTTGTTTTATATGCTCCTAAGAAGAGTAAATTATAGCTCTAGAATTGCTCAAAGTAAAAAAATACCATTCTTTATGATATTTTTAATAAAAAAAAAATTAAAAAAAATTAAATCAAGGAAATTTCTCTGGCATTTCTTTCTTATTGCTGTATCAAAAACGTACCGAACCGTGACACAAGTGTATCGTATTGAACCGAACTGTGAATTTTGTGAACCGTTACACCCCTAATATATATATATATATATATATATATATATATATACACAGTATATATATATACTGTATACAGTGCATCCGGAAAGTATTCACAGTGCTTCACTTTTTCCACATTTTGTTATGTTACAGCCGTATTCCAAAATGGATTGAATTAATTATTTTCCTTAAAATTCTAAAAACAATACCCCATAATGACAACGTGAAAGAAGTTCTTTTGAAATCTTTGCAAATTTATTAAAAATAAAAAACGAAAAAATCACATGTACATAAGTACATGCCTTTGCCATGACACTCAAAATTGAGCTCAGGTTCATCCAGTTTCCACTGATCATCCTTGAGATGGGTTTCTACAACTGGATTGGAGTCCACCTGTGGTAAATTCAAATGATTGGACATGATTTGGAAAGGTACACAACTGTCTATATAATGTCAGAGCACAAACCAAGCCATGAAGTCCAAGGAATTGTCTATAGACCTCTGTGACAGAATTGTATTGAGGCACAGATCTGGGGAAGGGTACAGACACATTTCTGCAGCGTTGAAGGTCCCCATGAGCACAGTGGCCTCCATCATCCGTAAATGGAAGAAGTGTGGAACCACCAGGACTCTTCCTAGAGCTGAGCGATCGGGGGAGAAGGGCCTCAGTCAGGGAGGAGACCCAGAAAACGATGGTCACTCTGACAGAGCTCCAGCGTTTCTCTGTGGAGAGAGGAGAACCTTCCAGAAGAACAACCATCTCTGCAGCACTGCACCAATCAGATGGAAGCCACTCCTCAGTAAAAGGCACATGACAGCTCGCCTGGAGTTTGCCAAAAGGCATCTGAAGGACTCTCAGATCATGAGAAACAACATTCTTTGGTCTGATGAAACAAAGATTGAACTCTTTGGCCTGAATGGCAAGCGTCATGTCTGGAGGAAAGCAGGCACCACTCATCACCTGGACAATACCATCCCTACAGTGAAGCAGCATCTGCTGTGGGGGTGTTTAACAGCAGCAGGGACTGGGAGACTCGGCAGGATCGAGAGAAAGATGAGAAACTGGGAGACTCGTCCGGATCGAGAGAAAGATGAGGAACTGGGAGAGTCGTCAGGATCGAGGGAAAGATGAGGAACTGGGAGACTCGTCAGGATCGAGAGAAAGATGAGGAACTGGGAGACTCGTCAGGATCGAGGGAAATATGAGGAACTGGGAGACTAGTCAGAATCGAGGGAAATATGAGGAACTGGGAGACTAGTTAGGATCGAGAGAAAGATGAGGAACTGGGAGACTCGTCAGGATCGAGAGAAAGATGAGGAACTGGGAGACTCGTCAGGATCGAGGGAAATATGAGGAACTGGGAGACTAGTCAGAATCGAGGGAAATATGAGGAACTGGGAGACTAGTTAGGATCGAGGGAAAGATGAGGAACTGGGAGACTCGGCAGGATCGAGAGAAAGATGAGGAACTGGGAGACTCGTCCGGATCGAGTGAAAGATGAGGAACTGGGAGACTCGTCCGGATCGAGGGAAAGATGAGGAACTGGGAGACTCGTCAGGATCGAGAGAAAGATGAGGAACTGGGAGACTCGTCAGGATCGAGGGAAATATGAGGAACTAGGAGACTAGTCAGAATCGAGGGAAATATGAGGAACTGGGAGACTAGTCAGAATCGAGGGAAATATGAGGAACTGGGAGACTAGTCAGAATCGAGGGAAATATGAGGAACTGGGAGACTAGTTAGGATCGAGAGAAAGATGAGGAACTGGGAGACTAGTCAGAATCGAGGGAAAGATGAGGAACTGGGAGACTAGTCAGAATCGAGGGAAATATGAGGAACTGGGAGACTAGTTAGGGTCGAGGGAAAGATGAGGAACTGGGAGACTCGTCAGGAACGAGGGAAAGATGAATGCACAGAGACATCCTTGATGAAAACCTGCTCTGGACCTCAGACTGGGGCGACGGTTCATCTTCCAACAGGACAACGACCCTCAGCACACAGCCAAGATAACAAAGAACTGGCTACGGGACAACTCTAGGATTGTCCATGAGTGGCCCAGCCAGAGCCCAGACTCGAAACCGATTGAGCATCTCTGGAGAGATCTGAAAATGGCTGTGCACCGACGCTCCCCATCCAACCTGATGCAGCTTGAGAGGTTTTTAATGGCAGAAACTGCCCAAAAATAGGTGTGCCAAGCTTGCAACATCATACTCAAAAAGACTTGAGGCTGTAATTGGTGCCAAATATTGAGCAAAGGCTGTGAATACTTAAGGACATGTGATTTTTTCCCGTTTTTTATTTTTTATTTTTTGCGAAGATTTCAAATAAACTTCTTTCACGTTGTCATTATGGGGTATTGTTTGTAGAATTTTGAGGAAAATAATGAATTTAATCCATTTTGGAATAAGGCTGTAACAACAAATTGTGAATACAGATGCACTGTATATTACAACATTTCCCAAGCCCCCAAAAACACCTGAAACGCTTGATTTTGATCAGTCAGTGGCTCATTCTCACATCAAATATGTTTTGTTCATACGGGACTGTTATAGGACAAAGACTGTTTCGATTATGGGCAACACTAAAGTTGTATTGTGTTGTGTTTATATAGTGTACTGCTCTTACCTGACTGGTTGACAGGATGAAATGGTTACTGATGTGGTACGTTTCATCAGAGAAAATGTCTGGCATCTCCATTTTCATCTCTTTGGCCATTTCTCTTAGTCCTATTAAGTGATTGTCCGTCCCCATCCCTGCGACGGCCTGCGGGCGAGCGACCGCCACTTACGGCATCACAATACACTTTGCTTTTATATTAACATCGAATTATCTGAGTTACTTTAGCAAACAAGTAACTCAAGTAGTAACTCACCAGAGCTGTGATTTTTGTCTGAGATTCTACAGCCGCTCGCAGTTTCTCCATCTTCTCGGTGTCCTGGAATGAAGTGTGAGTTTAATGCCAGATTTTGTTCTGTTTATGGCAGAAAGTAAAGGAGAGACGATGCTGTAACAGAAGGAAACATGTGTGACCTGGTTGGATGTTCTGCCGTCCGTCATTGCCTTGGCGAACGCCAGCGCCTCGGGAGTCGCCGAGCGGATGTTGTCCACGCGTCCCTGTCGGAAGCGGCGGAGAGAAGCGCTCTCGTAGGTGGAGACGGGCCTTCTGTGAGATCTGCACACACACACAGTGAGACGAGGTTGGGACAGTCCAGCAGAGAGAGGTAAACAGGAGCATCTGTACCTGTAGAAGGCCAGCTGTAGAGCCAGCTGTATGTACGCGTCAGGACTCATCTTCTGCTGCTTGATCAACTCCTTCCCGTGAGCCGTGAATGTGAAAACATTCATGTCCAGATTCCTCACAAGTCTAGAGGGGAGTGAAGAACCAGTGTCAATCAAACCAGTGCTGATGCTTGAGATTTTATAAACTGCTTGAGTCTTCGATAATCTCTTTCCACGGGTGTGCGTGTGTGTGTGTGTATGTGTGTTTTCCTCACCTCTGCAGGTGATCAGCGGCGGAGGCCAGCGCACTCTGGATCCCAGCGGAACATTTCCACACTAATCTGCGTGGATGAGGAAGTTCAGACACACTCCGACCGGAGATCGGCTTACAGGAGCTGCTCCATCTGCAGGGAAGAGAGAGAGTTCATTCATAACCTTTCATGAATGAGTTAATTCATTTAAGTTGTTGTTGCATCACCTGGCTGAAACATGTTTTAAAGGTCCCGTATTATGCCCCTTTTCACAAGATGTAAAATAAGTCTCTGATGTCCCCAGAGTGTGTATGTGAAGTTTCAGCTCAAAATACCCAACAGATCATTTTTTACAGCATGTTTAAATTGTCATTTTTTGGGGCTCAGAAAAACGCTCTGTTTTAGTGTGTGCCCTTTAAATGCAAATGAGCTGCTGATGCCGACACAGGGGGCGGAGCCTCACGAGCTCGCGCTCAGTCTCTCAGGACAATTTCATCTCACGGAATGATGATAATATCAGAAACTCTCAGTAACGGTGTTCAGTTCAAGTCGGACAATAATGCCTACAGAGTCAGAGTGCTGTATAGAGATGAAACAGGTATAGTTTAGTAGTTTAATTACGGTTATTATAACGTATTTGTCATCTGCTTGTATGTATCCATTATTTATTAATAGCCTACAAGTCTGCTGTCTGAATGATGATCAAGCATATACTGATGAGTTTAATAAAGTTTATTGTACATCACACAAAAGATGAAGCGTCAGTTTTACTTCAGAAAATCACCGTAAGAGCTGAGTAAACACAGTAAGTTATAAGAAGTGCGCAAGTACATAAACAAATTTCGGTAGAGTTGAGGAAGCATTCCTGTGGGCGGAGGTTAGTCAAGAAACGGTTCTAGTGACGTCATTAAAGAAGGAAGTAGAGGGATGTAGTCCAAACGGGCCGTTCGATGTAGGCGACTTCTGTTAAATAAAATATCTCGCTTGGCATTGAACTTTGAGCTTTATAATTATACAGATATTATTTATGCTCTAACAGTAACATTACACACTAACTAAAGTTTGAAACATGGGATCACGAAGAACGGGACCTTTAAACATAATTAGAAATAAATAGAAGAAAGTCAAAAGAGAATCTTCTCAAACTTCTCCACTTCCTTCTTGAGTTACAGATCTAGAGTTAGTAAATGATCTGGTTGACTGTTGATGACGTACATGTGTTTCAGGACGTGTTCAGCACACTGCACCAGAACGATGCCCTCGAGCGCCGAGTGCTCACACACAACCCCACACACTCCATCGGCACCAATCACAAACTGAAACAAAACACACAAACTTCCATTACATCCTCAATGCTTCCATTTCTCAGGTCTATTGATGTTCATGCAGCTTTTGGAGAGGAAGTGTGTCAACAAACAAACACAACTGCAAAACAAGCCAAAGTTGTGACTCTTGAGTCACAGTGTTTGGCTCTGAACATTAGACTGACAGACCAGAGTGTCTGAAACATCAGCAGCTTTAGAGTCCTCTCTGTGATAGCTGTACCTGCAGGGTTTTGTCGTACCAGCGGTTCGCCCCGTTCTTCTCCTGTCCTCCGCCGTGCAGCATCAGTGAAGCTCTGTTGGCGTCGCTGGGCTCGAGTCCCGCGGGATCATCCAGGCACACGACACACATGCAGCTCTCCATCAGCTCCACTGACTTTCTGTTCACTGCATCTGTGTGTCAGATTTTACACAAGTTGAAATGCATGTCTGTCATGCACAGGATCATGGGAAACTGGATTTCAGTTTCAGTTTCCTTCTGGTTAGCTGTGAAATTTAGCAAAAGCAATGAAAGTAACCTGAGAGTTCACTGTGTTTCTAGCTATAACCACCGTGTCCATAGCCGCGTTGCCACTGTCGGGCCAGTGCGAGCAGGGCTTAAACAGGACCTGGAGCACCGAGCCCAAAACCTGCTGCGTTTCCACCGTCGGGCCTGAAGCTCCACAGAGCTTCACTAAAACACACCCGTAACACGCCTCTCTGGAATAACGTCACACACACCCATCACTTCCAACAAATGGAAGTTTTATCTGAAAACTAATCAAAAATACATCACTGGAAACTAGCGAGATCGCAAAACGGACATGATAAAAGCGACCGTTTGCTGGCCTTTTTGTTGTTTACTTGAAGATTTAAAACCCAAGCATCGATGTTTTACCACAGGTATTATGGACCATATTGAATTAACTTTGTCAAGATTGGACATTAGTCACACAGAAATAAAGGGGTTTACCGTTATTTCTCAAAAGAAAGAGGACACACTTACCTACTTATTCAGTCGCGTCTGTTTCTGTTTATTTGTAGTCACAGCTTCAGGACATATGTTTACATCACATTTAGAATGATCATTTCTACAAATATGCCTCCAAAAATACGACCTGAGGAGGTTTAGCACTATCTCCCAAATAATACGGTTATATTTTCAGTCAGAGATACAGAGGAAGCTCTTGAAAAACCGGAGTTGCTTTATTTTATGACAAATGCGAAGCTAAATATGATATCAGACAGCCCGGTATAAAGAGACTAGACATACTGACAGATAAAATAAAAACATGATTGTGATAGCCTACATGAGTGGTCTGATTTCTTCAAGCGGTCATATTTACCATGTTTCCTATGGTAATGGTTAGCATGCATAGTCTTTTGCATCGCGTATAAATATTTCTGATCAGAATCCACAAACAGAGGGTATTCAAACATGAAAGTGAGTTTTGAGCTAAAATAATGTTAAAAGTTTTAATGCTGATGTTAGCTGGTATATGGAATCATCCGGCGCTGTTGTCTCCTGACTCAGGTAAACTCCCCCTCTGTTCGTAACCACTCCTCAAGCCCAATCCGGCCCGCTTTGGACCAAGGGATTCGGCTGGCCAAAAAACCCTGACCGTTGGCCCCGAGGAAGCCCGACGAGGCCCGATCAAGCCCCGGGAGTGACAGTGGAAACGCGACTGGCCTGGCACACGCTAGCAGCTCGCTTTTGGCCCGACAGTGGAAACGCGGCTCATGCAGTGTTGCGTTGGACCTTTGAGCAGCTGTTCTCTGGCTGAAGCCCAATCCGTCCGTCCGTCAGCGGTCAGCAGTCCCACGGCCGGCTGCGTCTGCGCTCGCGTCTGCGCCGTCTGCGCTCGAGTCTGCTCGTAGATCCACTGCAGCTGAGCCTGAAGATCAGCCTCGTTCAGTCGGCAGGATCCTTCTGTCAGGTTCAGCACGAAGAACTGAGAACATGAATGAGACACAGGTTTATCCTGCACTTCTCTGGAGAAGGGCTGATGCTGATGCCTATATGCTAATTAAAGAACAGTTAGCATTGTATGTTATTGGATGTTAACTAACTAGCACAGTGTTATTGTTTGTTCAGTGAAACTGCAGGTCTAGTGCAGTCGTGATCTCAGCGTGACACACAGAGCGGCTCCCCGCGGCTCCACTTCTCTGATTGGGTTATTGAGTTTTCTGACCGGACCTCATTAGGGACTCATTTCCAGGTAAACGACCCTCAGGCCCGCAGCGCTCGGTCGCCCAGCTGGACGTCTGCAGAGAGAGAGTCGCTGTGATGCTGAAGAGTGTGTGTCGATGGACTGCTGCTAATTTAAGAGCCTCTCTCGGTTGGACCGTGATTAACTGGATCAGATGAATGTGACTGATGTCCTTCAGAGATTCTGGCAGAATCAGGACCATCTAAGGCCTTTTCTTGACTGTCATCTCAGCAAACAAACACAGGTGTAACACGACAGAAACACACACACACACCTGATTCCTGCAGGACACGATGACGTGTGCTCCGTCCACTGTGACGAGTGTGTCCCGCTGGAGCCCGGCCCGTCTGGAGGAGCTGAAGAGACGCTGGTACTGATCCATGCAGAGATGAGCATCCAGCAGAGTCTTCCTGCAACACACACACACACTTGTCACACCCTGCTGACACACACACGCTCGTCACGTTCTGCTGAAGTCAGTGAAGAGTTACCCGTCCACCACAGTCTTGTACTGAGAAACACCCAGAATGAGACGAGCAGCAAATCTGTACAAACACAAGAGACAAACATCAGAGTCACATCTGTTGATTTACACCAGATCCAAACAGGCAGAGCGAGACATCGAACCCTTCAAACCCCCACCATCTACTCACTCATTACTGACCCACTGTGAGTGAGAGTGTGGTGGTGGGGGGTGGGGGGTTGTGAGAGTGTGTGTGTGTGTGTGTGTGTGTGTGTGTGTGTGTGTCTGTGTGGTGGTGGGTGGTGGGGGGTTGTGAGAGAGTGTGTGTGTGTGTGTGTGTCTGTGTGGTGGTGGTGGTGGTGGTGGGTGGTGGGTGGTGGGGGGTTGTGTGTGTGTGTGTGTGTGTGTGTGTGTGTGTCTGTGTGGTGGTGGGTGGTGGTGGGTGGTGGGGGGTTGTGAGAGTGTGTGTGTGAGAGTGTGTGTGTGTGTGTGTGTGTGTGTGTGTGTCTGTGTGGTGGTGGGTGGCGGGGGGTTGTGAGAGTGTGTGTGTGTGTGTGTGTGTGTGTGTGTGTGTGTGTGTGTCTGTGTGGTGGTGGGTGGTGGGGGGTTGTGAGAGTGTGTGTGTGTGTGTGTGTGTGTGTGTGTCTGTGTGGTGGTGTGTGTGTGTGTGTGTCTGTGTGGTGGTGGGTGGTGGGTGGTGGGGGGTTGTGAGAGAGTGTGTGTGTGTGTGTGTCTGTGTGGTGGTGGGTGGTGGGGGGTGGGGGGTTGTGTGTGTGTGTGTGTGTGTGTGTGTGTCTGTGTGGTGGTGGGTGGTGGGTGGTGGGTGGTGGGTGGTGGTGGGTGGTGGGGGGTTGTGAGAGTGTGTGTGTGTGTGTGTGTGTGTGTGTGTGTGTGTGTGTGTGTGTGTGTGTGTGTGTGTGTGTGTGTGTGTGTGTGTCTGTGTGGTGGTGGGTGGCGGGGGGTTGTGAGAGTGTGTGTCTGTGTGTGTGTGAATTAACGTGTGCTGTTTATTTACTCACATGAGAGAGTCTCTATAGTCTCTGAAGGGTTGTTTGGGGAAAACCAGCGCCGGACTGGAGTTCACTGGCAGAGCGAGTCTGTTCTTCAGATACATGTCCTCCAGCCACATGTCGTACACCTGAGACACACACACACACACACACACACACACACACACACACACACACACACACACTCATCAGTTCATCAGTTAATGAGCACTAATGAACCTGAACCGCTTCAGGCCTGAAGATACAGAGAGACACAATCAAACATCATTTTAATAAAGCGCTATTATTTATCAAGAGCTGCTGTCACATTATCAGCCGTGATGATCCTGGCGATCAATATCCACAGATCAGCGACGGGTGACCCTTCAGGTTTAATGCGACTGTAATAATAGATGTGTGTGTGATAGATCAGTGTGTGTGTGTGTGTGTGTGTGTGTGTGTGTGTGTGATAGATCAGTGTGTGTGTGTGTGTGTGTGTGTGTGTGTGTGATAGTGTGTGTGTGTGTGTGTGTGATAGTGTGTGTGTGTGTGTGTGTGTGTGTGTGTGTGTGTGTGTGTGTGTGTGTGTGTGTACCCAGTTGTCAGTGTTCTCTCTCTTCTCTCTCAGCTGTTCCTGCAGTGTCTCTCCAACTCCTCCCGCTCTCCCGAACGCCTCCACCGCGGCTCTGGTTTTCCCGAACTGTGTCTCGGACACCAGGTGTTTCACGGATCTCAGGTAAGAGTCCAGCGTGAGCCTCAGATCCGGGACCGGCAGTTTCGGCAGTGTCTACAGAAGAGGAGATATTGCAGGAGATATTAATGAGATATTACAGGAGATATTAATGAGTGATAATTGTTCAGCATCTCTCTGATCTTCTGGTGTTCATCTCTCTCTCTTTAATAATTAATAGGAATAGCTTTAAGACAAATGGAGAAAAGATTGTAAAAGAATTTCCTGCTGGTCAAAAATATTATTTTGAATATATATTGTGTCGTTCAGAAACAGTATTTCTTGAAATATTATTCAGATTTGGGAATAATAGCATTTGCGATTTTAACACTACTCATTTATGTAATCTCAACTCAAATGCATTAAGTAAACTGACTTGAAACAGTTGCGTTTGGCTTAACTCAATATTTTCATGTTGAAAGAACATGTTTCCATTAAGTAGACCAAAAAGAACATGTTTCCATTAAGTAGACCAAAAATAACATTTGATGCTTGCCAGTGATGCGCGGGTCAATGTATAAACAACCCGCACCCGACCGACGTTTTCAACTAACCCGCCCGCAACTCGGGCCGCAAAAAAAAAAAGAGAAAATATTGTACCCGACCCGCTTCCTGACCCGCATGTTTTAAAAGTAGTAAATGCTCATCGTAGCGTCACTGGGCCATACACGTAGGAACTAGGGGTGCTGTATGATATAGCCTAGTGTTATGTAATAAAGGCTTGATTTATTCATTTGTTTCGTTTCATTTTTGTAACAATTAAGATGCTGCATGTGTTTATCCAGTCTCTCCCCCGACTTTTCCAACAAAAATCCCGCCCCCTCTCAGAAAATACATAAAACTGACATTACTGAGCTATATGCGTTTAAAAGTAGCCTATTAAAATGGTACAATGGCATTGCTCAGTTCAACGTGTTGGGAAATCGGGCATTTTGTCCCGTGTCAGGATTTATTCAAAAGTTAATAACGCTCAACATTCAAAAGGTAAATAAGGATTTCCCACTTGTATTAGTAGGCTTAGGCTATTTCGCCACGTGGATGCCCAATATTGAAGCTCTCACAAGCACAACATTTGTGTATTTGCGGAGCTTCCACTCCCCAGTCTTCACCTTTTCACTTGCCTCCATCTCTACCTGCAGACTGAGCTCGTGCGTCATAAAAGTGTAGGCCTATGTAGTTCATAGAAAATTGTGTCTAGTACTATATAAATTACAATGGTTGAATTGGCATCTTTATTTCAAACAACCCGACCGACCGCGACCCGAATATCATTAAAAATATTTTTGGATGACTCGTAACCGTGGGTAACCGCGGGTGACTGCAGGCACCCGCTCATTTTGGATCAACCCACGCATCACTGATGCTTGCTCAATTTACTTAAGTAAATGGAGTTAATCCAACACGATTCTTTTCAACCATTTTACTTAATCCATTTGAGTTGAGATTACATAAATGAGTTGTGTTAAAATAGCAATATAGGGGTGGATAGGGGTGTAAATTTGAAATAAAACTTTATTTTATGTGTTTTTTTCATCATGATAAAAAATTTGTGACTTGTTAATGATTAATGTTCTTTTATGTTTATATTTAAAAGAGTTTCTGATATGTTAGTGTTTTTGGAGGTTACCATTGTGGTGAAGTGTAGACCGTGTGCTTGGGTGAGGACGTGCTAACAACAATTAAAGTGGTTTTAATAATAATAAAAACAACTACTTCAGGCATGCATCGGATGTAGCATAACCGTCTTCTAGCAAATGCCTAACATTAAGAGTCTTTACGGAGTGAAGATTTTGTAAAAGTTTTCTTATTAGATAACATTTGTAAAAACTTGTAAAATTGTTGAACGCATTCACTAAATAAATGAATCAATTAAACAATTGGATTATTTGTTTTAATTTTTGTTTGACATAAATTTTAGGATAATTGAACTTAATAGTTTTGGACAAAATTAAGAATGTTAACCTGATTCAACTAAATGGCATTGAATTAACCTTATGTAATAAACTTAAGTCTACTGAAATAAACAATGTTAATTAAATGCCACATAACCCAATTACGTAGAGAGCCTGTTGACGTAAAAAGTTAAGTAAATCCACCATATATTTTAGATTTTCCAACAAAATTTTGATTAAACATTACATGGTCAAAACATATGCACGGGTGAATTGTTCGCAATAGATCCATAACATGCACTTAGAAAAGGATAGATAGGATGGAATTTCTTTTTGTGCAGACTTTAAGTTAACTTTTACCAAAGATTAAAATGTTAAAGTTCAGTCCCTGAAGCGTTTATTAAATTGTCTCTATAGTATAATTAAAACACAATGTACCGGTTGTATATAACCCTACACGTCGACTTTTAAACAGAAGTCTAAATTATGAATAAACACATTACATCTGTAAGATTCTTTGAGGTGTGAAATTGGATCACGGTTTAACAAAAACAAATAAACATATATAGCCAGAAACACTGAGATAATGTCGAGTAACAAAAACAGAGGCAAAAACTCGATACATTACAATATCGTTCTACAAATAGTGGTTTTGCTGTAACACAATGGTCTTTTCAATACATGTTGACACTTACCAATGCATAAACTCAACTCAAACAGCTTGTCTACTGTTGAAAATATGTTGTGTAACACAGATATGGATATAATACACAGCATTCGAAGTTATTACATCAAGCAAATTTATGTAAATACTATCGTATATGAACAAATAGAAGACGAGAAGACCTCGAGTTCACTAACATTACACAGGAAACAGATATCGTTTGGTATTCTGCTGATGAGTTTTTTTTCTTAAAGAAGCACAAATTGTGAAGACAAACATGACAAATTGTGTGTCTGCGACACCTTGACTCGTAATGCGTAACTTAATTGACAGGTTTGTTTTAAATGTAACAGTCGTATGTGTAACAGAAAAACATCAAGACTCACTTTTCATGTTGGGCCTATTATGTGTCTTGTGACCGCTTCGTAGACAGACCTAAAAGAATATTGCAGTTTAAAGTGAAAGTTTTTTGTAATTTTCTTATGCTGTATTTGTTCATTAATTCCTATATGAACATGTTTGACAGTGCTCAAAGTGTAGTCTTCATCTAAAAACTGTGCAAAGAAACAAGATGTAAACGGTGTCATACGCTAGTGGGGAAAAATTATATAAATCACATTATTCCTCAAATGTGATTGCCTCACAATAATGTGGTACAGGCACTCTAACAAATCTGACAGAATCTATTTATATATTGTAAATGTTTACTACAACTATAGGAGGATCTGGGTGTGTTTTGTTTATGACGACTTAAACTATTTGTATTGTTGCTGTTTTTTTTTAAATTAATTCGCCTTTGCATAAATTACTACTTATTGGATGTTAAACCCCACGGGTATAATTTAAAACGTATGTTTGTCAAAAGAAAAATCATCTGTATTTTAAAACACTGCTTTTTGTGCCGTTGACCATCCTTAATGCTGTCATTGTGTGAGGAACTGTTTGGAGTATTGCAACAGCTATTTCTTAAAAACATTGCGTCAGACATATTTATCATATTTTTTACTTTATACTTGCTAGGAAATGAATTGAAAGTGAAACTTTGTAGACATAAGAAAAGTAAATTTTATAAAAGAAAAAGTACCAATTAATGACTTTGTGTCAGAACACAACAAAAAAGTGTAATAAAAATTGTACACAGTATTTGATTTTGGTAGGGAACACTGGAAACTAGTGTCTTTTAGCTTAATCTTTGGTTTTAAGGGAAATTAAATATTCTCAGGATCCCCACTGACCCCTGAAGTTATGACTTCTGAAGACCTTAAGACGGGTACAATTAAATATTCACTCAAGACAAAGTTTACTTATGCTGCATCATGGACCACAGAGGCTTATGTGTGCTGATTTTCTAAAAGATACACTGTGAACCCTAACGCTCAAAATAATTAATTGGTTGAGTAGGGCCAACTTAAATTATACAAATTAGTTCAATCAAATTAACTTTTATGAGTATTTAGAACTTTCATTTCTTTTGAGTTCACAAAACACAAAACAAAACACATTTTAATTAAGTTGAATTGTTTAATTGTTTTGAGTTCTATGAACTTGTTTCTTTTAATTTAGACAAACTTAAATTTAACTGAAACTGGGCTGGGATCTCTATTCCCCAGCAGTGAGGAGTGAGGAGTGAGGAGTCGAGGAGTCGAGGAGTCGAGGAGTCGAGGAGTGAGGAGTGAGGAGTGAGGAGTGAGGAGTGAGGAGTGAGGAGTCGAGGAGTCGAGGAGTGAGGAGTGAGGAGTCGAGGAGTCGAGGAGTCGAGGAGTCGAGGAGTCAGGAGTGAGGAGTGAGGAGTGAGGAGTGAGGAGTGAGGAGTCGAGGAGTGAGGAGTGAGGAGTCGAGGAGTGAGGAGTGAGGAGTCGAGGAGTGAGGAGTCGAGGAGTGAGGAGTGAGGAGTGAGGAGTCGAGGAGTGAGGAGTCGAGGAGTGAGGAGTGAGGAGTCGAGGAGTCGAGGAGTGAGGAGTGAGGAGTGAGGAGTCGAGGAGTGAGGAGTGAGGAGTGAGGAGTCGAGGAGTCGAGGAGTCGAGGAGTCGAGGAGTCGAGGAGTCGAGGAGTCAGGAGTGAGGAGTGAGGAGTGAGGAGTGAGGAGTGAGGAGTCGAGGAGTGAGGAGTGAGGAGTGAGGAGTGAGGAGTCGAGGAGTCGAGGAGTCGAGGAGTGAGGAGTCGAGGAGTCGAGGAGTCGAGGAGTCAGGAGTGAGGAGTGAGGAGTGAGGAGTGAGGAGTCGAGGAGTCGAGAAGTCGAGGAGTGAGGAGTGAGGAGTGAGGAGTCGAGGAGTCGAGGAGTCAGGAGTGAGGAGTGAGGAGTGAGGAGTGAGGAGTGAGGAGTCGAGGAGTCGAGGAGTCGAGGAGTCGAGGAGTGAGGAGTCGAGGAGTGAGGAGTGAGGAGTCGAGGAGTGAGGAGTGAGGAGTGAGGAGTCGAGGAGTCGAGGAGTGAGGAGTGAGGAGTCGAGGAGTCGAGGAGTCGAGGAGTGAGGAGTGAGGAGTCGAGGAGTGAGGAGTGAGGAGTGAGGAGTGAGGAGTCGAGGAGTCGAGAAGTCGAGGAGTGAGGAGTGAGGAGTCGAGGAGTCGAGGAGTCGAGGAGTGGAGGAGTGAGGAGTGAGGAGTCGAGGAGTCGAGGAGTCGAGGAGTGAGGAGTGAGGAGTCGAGGAGTGAGGAGTCGAGGAGTCGAGGAGTCGAGGAGTCGAGGAGTCGAGGAGTCGAGGAGTCGAGGAGTCGAGGAGTGAGGAGTCGAGGAGTCGAGAAGTCGAGGAGCGAGGAGCGAGGAGCGAGGAGCGAGGAGTCGAGGAGTGAGGAGTCGAGGAGTGAGGAGTGAGGAGTGAGGAGTCGAGGAGTCGAGGAGTCGAGAAGTCGAGGAGTGAGGAGTGAGGAGTCGAGGAGTTAGGAGTGAGGAGTGGATCTTTGTATAAATAAGATCTAAGACGACTAAGCACTGTTTTTGCTTTTAAATTTAAGCAAGTTTTTTCAACTCAACTAAGTTTTTTGAGCAGATGCTGTTTAGTAAAAATAACTCCATTTCTACCATACAGAATTCTTCTAGGAACCCTTGTGTGTTTGTGTGTGTGTGGTTCAGGTATTTTTGACCTGAGCAAAATGTGTCCCATGAGCAAAACACCTTATAAATTATATTTATATTTTTGAAAATGTAAAAAACGGAAAAAGTTTTCTGTGAGGGTCGTGTGTAGGTGTACAGGCAGAATATACAGTTACAGAACCATCATATCTATGGATCCACCGCTGTGACTGTCACACGAGTTTAGCTAAAAACACACAGCTCTGTCACTCTAAGAAACACTCAAGAAAGTTTATATTACATGTAATCTTTAAATAAATGCACGAAAATCATTAAGCAGTCATTTATGTGTATTCATAAAGTCAAAGGGTGTTCTAATGATGTGTTCTAAGTTTAAATGTTAGAAAAAGAAATCTGATCTTCAAAAGGCTTCAGAATCGAGGTGTCATTTTTGGGTTTAATCTTTCTTTCACGCGTTCTCCAAGAACAAAAGGATGGGAGACAGATCCCCCGGGAAGGAAGAACGGACGATTTAACTTATAACAATCACTGGATAAGAGTAGGCTTTATAAAATGTAACTTCCTGGCCATTTTGTTTTGACCCCTGACTCTTTCCTGAAGACACAGGTATAAACATCTAATTATACAGATCTCACAGCCTGGTCAGTGTAGAGGAGTCAGAATGGTCAGATATTGGGGTCTCCCTGACAGACAGGAATGCTTCAGATGGGAGATTTTATGATAGGAGACAGTGGCGTTGTAACGTCTTAGGGTAGAAGAAGCTGAGGCTCCAGGCAGAGATCCTAAACACTCAATATTTATTTAAACTGAAGAATACACGGAACAGTGTGCAAGTGCACAAACAGAGTGCTAACACAAACATTGACCAACAACTGAAGAGTGAGAAGGGAGAACTTAAATACACAGATGAAGAGAACAGAACAGGTGATGACGATGATTACAAATGAACTGATTATACTAGACAGGTGCAGACACTGAACTAATGATGATATTGATAATTAACTAAACAGTTGAAGACAGTGATGAAGGTGAAAACAAACTGAAAGTCCATGAAAACAAACTGAAAGTCCATGAAAACGTGACATAACCAACCAACCAACCAACCCAACCAACCCACCCTCCCTCCCTCCCTCCCTCCCTCCCGGCTGAGGTGGTGGCCATGGTGAAGCAGGCTGAGGAGGTGGCCACGGCGGTGAAGACCCTTCGGGCGGCCACGGCGGAGAAGACCCTTCGGGCGGCCACGGCGGAGAAGACCCTTCGGGCGGCCATGGCGGAGAGGACTTTTCTGGTGGCCGTGGGCCCTTGGGTGGACATATGCCCCCCCCCCCCTTGACGGCGTCAAGACAAGCCTCTGGAACAGGCTCTGGGACAGGAACTGGGACCGGGACATGAACAGTCTCTGGCTGGGCAGACGGGACGAGCGGAGAGGGCTCTGTACTGGACGGGACGAGCGGAGAGGGCTCTGTACTGGACGGGACCAGCGGTGAAGGCTCTGTGTTGGACGGGACCAGCGGTGAAGGCTCTGTGTTGGACGGGACCAGCGGTGAAGGCTCTGTGCTGGATGGGACCAGCGGTGAAGGCTCTGTGCTGGACGGGACCAGCGGTGAAGGCTCTGTGCTGGACGGGACCAGCAGCGAAGAGGGCTTTGAGCTGGGCGGGACCAGCGATGAAGTGGGCTCTGAGCTGGGCGGGACCAGCGGCGAAGAGGGCTCTGAGCTGGACAGGACCAGCGGCGAAGAGGGCTCTGAGCTGGACAGGACCAGCGGCGAAGAGGGCTCTGAGCTGGACGGGGCCAGCGATGAAGAGAGCATTGAGCTGGACAGGACCAGCGATGAAGAGGGCGTTGAGCTGGACAGGACCAGCGATGAAGAGAGCGTTGAGCTGGACAGGACCAGCGATGAAGAGGGCTTTGAGCTGGACGGGACCAGCGGCGAAGAGGGCTCTGAGCTGGACGGGACCAGCGATGAAGAGGGCCTTGAGCTGGACAGGACCAGCGGCGAAGAGGGCTTTGAGCTGGATGGAACCAGCGGCGAAGAGGGCTCTGGGCTGGACGGGACCAGCGGCAAAGAGGGCTCTGAGCTGGACAGGACCAGCGGCGAAGAGGGATTTGAGCTGGGCGGGACCAGCGGCAAATGAGGAGTGGAGGAGTCGAGGAGTGAGGAGTCGAGGAGTGAGGAGTCGAGGAGTGAGGAGTCGAGGAGTGAGGAGTCGAGGAGTGAGGAATGAGGAGTCGAGGAGTGAGGAGTCGAGAAGTGAGGAGTCGAGGAGTGAGGAGTCGAGGAGTGAGGAGTCGAGGAGTGAGGAGTCGAGGAGTGAGGAGTGGAGGAGTGAGGAGTGAGGAGTGAGGATTGAGGAGTGAGGAGTGAGGAGTCGAGGAGTGAGGAATGAGGAGTCGAGGAGTCGAGGAGTCGAGGAGTCGAGGAGTGAGGAGTGAGGAGTGAGGAGTCGAGGAGTGAGGAGTGAGGAGTCGAGGAGTCGAGGAGTCGAGGAGTCGAGGAGTCGAGGAGTCGAAGAGTCGAGGAGTGAGGAGTGAGGAATGAGGAGTCGAGGAGTGAGGAGTCGAGGAGTGAGGAGTGAGGAGTGAGGAGTCGAGGAGTGAGGAGTCGAGGAGTGAGGAGTCGAGGAGTCGAGGAGTCGAGGAGTGAGGAGTGAGGAGTGAGGAGTCGAGGAGTGGAGGAGTCGAGGAGTGAGGAGTGAGGAGTCGAGGAGTGAGGAGTGGAGGAGTGAGGAGTGGAGGAGTGAGGAGTGAGGAGTGAGGAGTGGAGGAGTGGAGGAGTGAGGAGTGGAGGAGTGGAGGAGTGGAGGAGTCGAGGAGTCGAGGAGTCGAGGAGTGAGGAGTGAGGAGTCGAGGAGTAGGAGTGAGGAGTCGAGGAGTGAGGAGTCGAGGAGTGAGGAGTGAGGAGTGAGGAGTGGAGGAGTCGAGGAGTCGAGGAGTCGAGGAGTGAGGAGTCGAGGAGTGAGGAGTCGAGGAGTGAGGAGTCGAGGAGTGAGGAATGAGGAGTCGAGGAGTCGAGGAGTGAGGAGTGAGGAGTCGAGGAGTAGGAGTGAGGAGTCGAGGAGTGAGGAGTCGAGGAGTGAGGAGTGAGGAGTGAGGAGTCGAGGAGTGGAGGAGTCGAGGAGTCGAGGAGTGAGGAGTCGAGGAGTGAGGAGTCGAGGAGTGAGGAGTCGAGGAGTGAGGAATGAGGAGTCGAGGAGTGAGGAGTCGAGGAGTCGAGGAGTCGAGGAGTCGAGGAGTGAGGAGTCGAGGAGTGAGGAGTCGAGGAGTGAGGAGTGAGGAGTCGAGGAGTGAGGAGTCGAGGAGTCGAGGAGTGAGGAGTGAGGAGTCGAGGAGTGAGGAGTCGAGGAGTCGAGGAGTCGAGGAGTGAGGAGTGAGGAGTCGAGGAGTGAGGAGTCGAGGAGTGAGGAGTGAGGAGTGAGGAGTGAGGAGTGGAGGAGTGAGGAGTGAGGAGTCGAGGAGTGAGGAGTGAGGAGTGAGGAGTCGAGGAGTGAGGAGTGGAGGAGTCGAGGAGTCGAGGAGTGAGGAGTGAGGAGTGGAGGAGTGAGGAGTGAGGAGTCGAGGAGTGAGGAGTCGAGGAGTGAGGAGTGAGGAGTGAGGAGTGAGGAGTGAGGAGTCGAGGAGTGAGGAGTGAGGAGTGAGGAGTCGAGGAGTGAGGAGTGGAGGAGTCGAGGAGTCGAGGAGTGAGGAGTGAGGAGTGGAGGAGTCGAGGAATGAGGAGTCGAGGAGTGAGGAGTGAGGAGTCGAGGAGTGAGGAGTGAGGAGTGGAGGAGTGAGTAGTGAGGAGTCGAAGAGTGGAGGAGTGAGGAGTTGAGAAGTGAGGAGTGAGGAGTGGAGGAGTGAGGAGTGGAGGAGTCGAGGAGTGAGGAGTGAGGAGTGAGGAGTGGAGGAGTCGAGGAGTGAGGAGTGAGGAGTGGATCTTTGTATAAATAAGATCTAAGACGACTAAGCACTGTTTTTGCTTTTAAATTGTAAGTTTTTTGAGCAGATGCTGTTTAGTAAAAATAACTCCATTTCTACCATACAGAATTCTTCTAGGAACCCTTGTGTGTTTGTGTGTGTGTGTGTGTGTGTGTGTGTGTGTGTGTGTGTGTGTGTGGTTCAGGTATTTTTGACCTGAGCAAAATGTGTCCCATGAGCAAAACACCTTATAAATTATATTTATATTTTTGAAAATGTAAAAAACGGAAAAAGTTTTCTGTGAGGGTCGTGTGTAGGTGTACAGGCAGAATATACAGTTACAGAACCATCATATCTATGGATCCACCGCTGTGACTGTCACACCAGTTTAGCTAAAAACACACAGCTCTGTCACTCTAAGAAACACTCAAGAAAGTTTATATTACATGTAATCTTTAAATAAATGCACGAAAATCATTAAGCAGTCATTTATGTGTATTCATAAAGTCAAAGGGTGTTCTAATGATGTGTTCTAAGTTTAAATGTTAGAAAAAGAAATCTGATCTTCAAAGGCTTCAGAATCGAGGTGTCATTTTTGGGTTTAATCTTTCTTTCACGCGTTCTCCAAGAACAACAGGATGGGAGACAGATCCCCCGGGAAGGAAGAACGGACGATTTAACTTATAACAATCACTGGATAAGAGTAGGCTTTAAAAAATGTAACTTCCTGGCCATTTTGTTTTGACCCCTGACTCTTTCCTGAAGACACAGGTATAAACATCTAATTATACAGATCTCACAGCCTGGTCAGTGTAGAGGAGTCAGAATGGTCAGATATTGGGGTCTCCCTGACAGACAGGAATGCTTCAGATGGGAGATTTTATGATAGGAGACAGTGGCGTTGTAACGTCTTAGGGTGGAAGAAGATGAGGCTCCAGGCAGAGATCCTAAACACTCAATATTTATTTAAACTGAAGAATACACGGAACAGTGTGCAAGTGCACAAACAGAGTGCTAACACAAACATTGACCAACAACTGAAGAGTGAGAAGGGAGAACTTAAATACACAGATGAAGAGAACAGAACAGGTGATGACGATGATTACAAATGAACTGATTATACTAGACAGGTGCAGACACTGAACTAATGATGATATTGATAATTAACTAAACAGTTGAAGACAGTGATGAAGGTGAAAACAAACTGAAAGTCCATGAAAACGTGACATAACCAACCAACCAACCAACCCAACCAACCCTGGACTGGCGTTAAGTGCGGGCTCGGCTGGACTGGCGTTAAGTGCGGGCTCGGCTGGACTGGCGTTAAGTGCGGGCTCGGCTGGACTGGCGTTAAGTGCGGGCTCGGCTGGACTGGCGTTAAGTGCGGGCTCGGCTGGACTGGCGTTAAGTGCGGGCTCGGCTGGACTGGCGTTAAGTGCGGGCTCGGCTGGACTGGCGTTAAGTGCGGGCTCGGCTGGACTGGTGCTCGGGATGAAGATGGGTGGCGTGGTGAAGATGGCTGATGACTGCGGTTGAGTGGTGATGTCCTCTTCAGCTTCACTTACGGTGAAGGCTGAACCACTCAACCACAGCACATGATCCAGGTAGGCGACAAAGGTTCCCAGAAAAGTGGCTGCTGGGGCTCGCTGGTGCAGATGATCATCAAGTCCATACCAAAAGACAGTCTTAAGGACATCATCTGCCCAGCTTACCCCAGCAGAGAGCTCCAAGAATTCAGCGGCGTAATCCTCAATAAGGCTTCCGTCTTGGAAGGTGGTGAGGAGTGAGTGAATTGGGGTGAGCGGAGTGAGGAGAATTCCCATCTTAAAAGCTTTCCTCTACTTTTTGTGGTCAGTCAATCTGTAACGTCTCAGGGTAGAAGAAGATGAGGCTCCAGGCAGAGATCCAAAACGCTCAATATTTATTTAAACTGAAGAATACACGGAACAGTGTGCAAGTGCACAAACAGAGTGCTAACACAAACATTGACCAACAACTGAAGAGTGAGAAGGGAGAACTTAAATACACAGATGAAGAGAACAGAACAGGTGATGACGATGATTACAAATGAACTGATTATACTAGACAGGTGCAGACACTGAACTAATGATGATATTGATAATTAACTAAACAGTTGAAGACAGTGATGAAGGTGAAAACAAACTGAAAGTCCATGAAAACAAACTGAAAGTCCATGAAAACGTGACAGGCGTCTTTGATTTTAAAACACCAGGAGACCGGCCTATCTTTTAATTGCTTGATGTTTTCTGAAACAAATTGCAAATGCTCATACATAGCAACTACACAGAGAGGAAGGGGAGGGCCTGTGATTGGAAACAATCTTCATTCTCAGTTTAGCAAACGGAGAGCAAACATCTCTTCTCAGAAATTCAAGGATCTATGATTTTAACCAGAGACAAAAAGACCTCCTAATTTCACCGATGGTCAGTTCACGTCAACACATGTTTAAAACTAACTTTAAAATACTTGATAATTTAACGTCTTATTTCAAACGATATGAAGTATTATTACATTTTTTATGTTTTATGTATCTGTGTAAGTCAGTATATTGTGGCGTCCGCATGATGACCCTATATCACTGATGTATTAGATTAAAATACTAATACTTGATAATTTAACATCTTATTTAAAATAATATGAACTATTATTCACTATTTTATGGTTTATTTATCTATGTAAGGCAGTATAACGTTGTGTATTAGATTAAAATACTTATAGTTGATAATTGTATTCTTATCTCTTATCTCATATATATATTTTTAAATGTTTTTATTTTATTTAACAATAGCCTAATGGATTTGTTTCTTAAACTCATCAAGGAAAAAAGTTCCTTTCAACATAGTGTTTAAAACTTACTTTAAAAATACATATACTTATATCTTATATATATCTTATTTCATATCTGTTATTTTATATGCTTTAATTTGCCAATGCTATTTCTTAATTATAATTGCTTAATTGCTATTTCTGCAGTCAAATCTGAAAAACAAAACCATGACAGATCTCTTAATGTTCATAACCATTCTGCGGACATTATCTTGCAATAATAAAAAACACCGCCTGAAAAAACATTCACCTCATTGTTACAGATTACAGTCATAACCACACATCCATACCCCCCCCCCCCATAAAACCATAAATCATTTTTTGACACAAGCTACAGCATATAGCTACTTTTGTACATTCATCCTGTCAGAAATAGGACACTAACAAAGAAAAGACGTACTGTAATCCTCTATAAACATCAGCTGTTGTGTCTGACAACTCTTTGAATCAGAAGAACTATATGAAAGCGTGTGTGAGTCTGTGTGTGTGAGTCTGTGTGTCTGTGTCTGTGTCTGTGTCTGAGTCTGTGTGTGTGTGTGTGTGTGTGTGTGTGTGTGTGTGTGTGCGTCTGTGTGTCTGAGTCTGTGTGTGTGTGTGTGTGTGTGTCTGTGTGTCTGAGTCTGTGTGTGTGTGTGTGTGTGTGTGTGTGTGTCTGTGTGTCTGATTCCTGTTCCAGGTTCTTCCACAACCCGAAGAACAGCTGGAAACAGGCCAGATGTTTCATCAGGAAGAGCTGTAGGGTAAGAGTTCTTCATTTGTGTTAACGACAGACCGCAGCAACAACACTAATAACCCGAGTCTCGGCTTCATCCTGAATACACAGATGTTTGATTCCTGTCAATCACCTCGAAACACGGTGACATCATCACATTTGAGCTCTTTTAGGAATAACCTGCAATCCTCATGAAAATGGTCACTTTCTAGATAATATTTAGACAAATTTCTAATACAGATTGCAACGATTGTTTTAGTGTGATGGATGGACCTGAACGCTTTCATAAAGTTCATCAGAAGTGGGAGTCATTAGTGTTTTACTCAATTTCATTTTAATTTAGTTTCATTGATTGAGGGAACTGGTGAGTTAGAATTAGACTAAAGTATGCAAATAGAGGCAAATGTTTCTCACTCTTTAGACTCGCGATAAGAGGAACGATCTGTTGCTGATGATGATGATGACGATAATGATGATGATGATAAAACACTGACGCGAGTGACAGAAAACATGCACAGCTTCATAGATCAATGGCAGCTTCCATCAGGTGTAGTGACAGACGTGCAAAAGTACTGTAGGAAAACTATGCCACTAATAAATGATTTCAAATACAAACTCTTTCTTTATAAACTTTTCTACAGAAGTTCTAGAGAGTAGAGATCCGCTCACCTGCTCCATCAGTGTGTCGCTCCAGCAGCTTCAGGTGTGTGTCAGCCGTGCGCGCGCGGACAGGGTCCGTGTGTGTGTGTGTGTGTCCGTGACTCCGCCCACCCGCGTCCGACACACACACACACACACACACACACACACACACTGATGCTCCTCCAGGTGTTTCCAGAGGTGCTGCTGCTCTTTCATCCCTTCCGACAATTTGTTTTATTTGATAAATTATTTTATGCTGTCTATGTATAGCTACATTTTCTGATTTTGTTTATATGCAATTAACAACACACATTCTAGAGTAAATGCTGATTATTAAACAGTTTTTTTTTTATCATGTTAGATGATGTACGGTGCATCTATTTGTATTTTTCGTCGTGTGGAAAATGGGGGGGGGGGGGGGGTTGTATTTTCATTTTAGAGTTGTTACTATCAAAATGGGTTTTTAAATTTGTCTCATATCTGTTCCCACCTTAACAGGTTTTATGTAATTTAATTAATTTAATTGAATTAATTATATATTTCGTTTCAATTCAACGAAATGAAACCCACACAAATTCAAACGGACTCCCTCGACCGTCGTTAAAAGATATTATTTTACAAGAATCTTTTTTACAAGAATTTAGAAAATTTGAAGATACTAAAAAAAAAACTACTAAAGATGATTCATTGTCATATTTATTGATTCACTCAATAAAAAGGCATGTGTAGGAAAATATGAGCACTGGTTTTATTCGGGTTTTGTGCAGTTACATCACATCTTCTACACACTACAGACACACTGTCGTTTAGAGACAAACCTCTAATAGTTTCCATCGAAATCATAAAAGACGAGGTAAGCAGACACACTTCTGTGAGCTGAGGGATAAATATTGCACACCAGATGCTGAATGTATAATCTCTGGCTCACTAAAATAACATCAAATGAGTCTCTATAGCTCGCATTGTGTTTATCGTGCAATTTATACGCGAAAATGAGTTTTTACGTGCATTTGAGACGAACTGTAAACCCCTTGGGTAGGATTGGGGTACGTGGGTTATTCCACGCAATAAACTGCGTATCATATGCAAGTAAAAACTCATTTTCGCATATAAATTGCACGATAAACACAATGCGTGCTATAGATACGCATTTCATGAGATCAGGATGGTTAAGTTGTTGAGTTAACAGTTTAGTGAGTGTGTGAGTGTTGTTAAGTGAACTCGGGTCCGGATGATTCCTCCGAGCAGGATTTGGAGCGCGCGAAGAGCCCGTTCTCGTCCACGGGAAGCGCGTTGGTCGCCGTGACGCACAGGCCCTTCCGCGCGCGTCGTCGCTCCTCCAGTCGGATGGTGTGGTACAGGCCCGCGGGCGGGTCCTCCAGCAGCGCGTTGCTCTCTGAGCGCGACGGCTTCATCTGGCACACGGAGCGCAGCATCAGCAACGCGGGCGCGTACAGCACGTTCACCAGACCCATGCCCAGGTTCAGCTGCACAAACCCCAGGTGGTGCACGATCTGCCCCGCGACCACAGGCCCTAGCGCGTACGCGACGCAGTAGGAGATGTCCGCGATGGCGTACACGCTCCCGTACACGGACACGTGACGCACGTCCACCAGGAACGCGAGCGTTGGCAGGAGCGCAGTGTCCACCAGCGCGATGCCGAAGCAGATTCCGCACAGCGGGACCATCAGCTGGCCGAAGCTCCTGCATGCGGGAACAGTGCACGAACTGGCCCCTATAATCACCATCCCGAGAGCCCCGTAGAACCACTGCAGGTCCGGGAACTTCGCGGCTAATCGGACAGTGACATAAACACCCAGCACGTGCGGCAGGAACGCGGGCAGCCAGACGAGCCCCATCTCCCACTCACTAGCGTTCATCGTGCTCTCCATCCAGCGGGAGATGGTGGGCTCCAGGAACGCCAGTGGGATGTTGCACACGGTCAGCGCGCCCGCCACCACGGCGATGTACGGGTCAATCATGAGCCGGTGAATGGGCGTCCCGACCGGCATGTTCTCGCGCGTCCTGTTAGAGAAAGGTTTGATCACAGTCAAGACCAGAACGCTGTCTGCCAAGCACACGCAGGCCAGAACTATGAACGGGACCCGTTTACCTGCGAACTCATACAGGATCCCGCCGAACGGAGGCGCCACGAGACTCCCGAACGAGATGAAGGCGAGCGCGATGCCGAGCGCGCGACTCCTCTCCGCTTCCTCCGTGTATTTATCCGCGATCATCGCGATCCCTGACGTGTCCGCGAACGCCGAGCCGAAGCCCTGCAGACTGCGCGCGCAGAACAGCGTCCAGTAGTTCTCAGCGAACGCAAATATACACGTGGAGACGAACATGACCAGGAGTCCGATCAGCAGCGGGATGTCGTACCCGACGCGGTCGATGAAGGTGCCGGTGAACGGGTTCACCAGGAGCTGCAGGATGGCCTTGGACGCAAACAACACCCCGATCTGGATGTCCAGGTTCTCCCGGGTTGCTCTGCTCAGGGAAGAGTTGGCATGAGTGCGCAAAGATTGCGCGTTCTCTAAATCTGTGAGATAATCGGGAATGATGGGAACGATCACCATGTAAAGCATGTTGTCCAGCAGAAGCGCGACGCAAACTATCACCAGAATGACGCGTCTCTGCCGCTCCGGATCCCGCAACGCGCTGCCCAGCTGTTTACTTCTTTCGCCCATCTCAGACAACTTTAGTGCGGCTGATTTAGCCAGCCCAGCAGAACCAGCAGACTCCATGCCTGTTTCCCTCAGGAGAAATGTCCTTCAGAATGTCTTTTCATTCCCTTTATGTGCAGCGACGCTTCTGGTTTTTACGCACTAACTTTCCTGGTGTCCGGCGCGCGCGCTCAGGTTGCTTTGCTCTGGTCTGTCGGCTGGTGACGTGTTAGTCTTTTCTCTTCACAATCCTGAGCTTTGCATCTTGCATTTCCATTTCTACTGAGCCTTTTTTCATTTACATTCCTGTTACGCGCGTATTGAGTTTGCGCTCTCTCGTGCGCGCGCAATGTCTGTCACCTGTGGTCATTCACATCAGTTTTTATACTGAAATATCAATCAGAAAATACTATCAGAAATAGTAGACTTGCTATGAGCACAAATTAAGAAGTGTGCCAAATCAGTTTCCTCTTATTTCCTCTGTGCTCTCTCCAGGGGTGTGTGTCGCGCGCGCGTGCCCGCTGGTCGTCAGCTGCGGCCGTTCTAAAACTGACCAATCACTGACCAATCAGAGTCATCCTCACATGATGAAGAAAACAGTTCTCGGACGAGCTCTAACTCACCCTGGATCAGCTCTTAGTCTGTTCTCCAAACACTGGAGAAATAATGGCAAGAACAAAAGTTCATCAAAGCTCGTCTTGTGTCGTAAATGACCGCTGATAATAATCAGAATCTGTATGCTGGACAAATAATAAATGCATGAACAAAACAAGAAATGCACATTATATGAGCGCCAGGGTTTCCAGTCAGATCCGGATAAAATCTATATTAAGTATTTTCTTGATGCAAGTTCTCATTACACACACACACACACACACACACACACACACACACACACACACACAAAATGATAATTGTTAAAGTTTTTTTATGCGACTATTTCTGTGAAACTTGATATTACAAGGTTAAATAATTTAAATAATTCACTCACTGCGTCATTCACTTAATATTCATCAGTTTTATTGATCTGACTTTACTGACGCTGCTGTGTTTTTTTATTGCAAGAAAAGAAACTGCATTGCATTGAATTCATTAACATAAAATGAAAAGGAAAGAAATAGAAAATAAAAATACAGAGAAATAACAATAACACCTCAACCAGTGAGAAAAATATGATCATAATTGTCTGACGCTGCTGTATGAGAACTGAACTGAGCTGGGGTGCGTTTCCCGTACAAATATAGCTCGCTGCTTAACTACCATAGTACGATGCATCGTTGGAGAAATCAACTAGCTAGTCATGACTGTTTCCCGAAACCGTATGTCGCAAAGTATCGTTCAACCACGTTGGTTTATGACGTCTCGCACATGGTGGACTAATAACTTATTTTAATTAATCTGTTTGAGATCGAATTAACGCTAGATTTTGTCATATAAGTTACAGACATGGCATCTGAAGACCATTTCTAATTTTTCTCAGTTATTTTGCTTTATTACCAATATTTGGCTCGTTCTTACATAGTAGAGCACGTTCGCACATGCGCAGTCTTCAAAAACGGTGCTTTAAATCTCTTGACAAACTAAAATACATAAATCACATTTGTATGTATTCTAAATAAATAACATGGGTTGTACTGAATGTCAGCTTGCTTATTTTGCTAAAGATAAGGATTTATTCAGTCTACATCTCATGTAAACTAGAAACTATGCTTCTAACCACAGCTCGAGAGCTGTCGTTCCAACCACACAAGTTTGCGATGCTGTTTGCGAACGTTCGTTGGAACGATGCTTTCGGGAAACACCAAATCGTTGAACTATGCTGATAACGACGGAACTTGCGACCATAGTTGGCTAACGATGCTTTCGGGAAACGCACCCCTGGACGATGACATCATTTATATGTTTTTTTTTTTTTTTTTTTGCAGAACTGCTTTATAGATTAAATTAACTTATTCAATAACTGATGATCTTTACAGCAGAACTGAATCAACACTGAACTGACTTAAGCTGAGCAACAGACCAAATGCATAATTTTCCTGTTGTCTCTGTAAAGCTGCTTTGAAACACTCTGTGTTGTATAAAAGCGCTGTAGAAATAAAGCTGACTTCACTAGACTTGTGTTGGCTGGTTAACCGCTATTATTAGGACGAATAAATTATGAACTATTATTTAAATACTTCAATTCACGGACATGAGACAAGACAATATGATATCACCTTTTGGGAAGTATTTGGGGAAATAATAAAGCATGCACAGTTATTCTTATCATCAGCACTAATGAACTGCGCGACACTGACATCTATCGGGCGTTCAATATAAACGGTCTGATTTCTCCTGTTTCTGTTATTGCTCGAGCTTCTTTAACTAAACTGATGCATCATTGCAAATCTATGATTGGACTGTTTCCGGGAATAATAAAGACGATAAATAATAAACACTGATAAGCATAACTAACTAATGGCAATTGAGAGTTCTCAACACTCATAATGGTGTTGATTTTACAATAAGATAAATACCCGAAAATGATCTAGGCTATAACTAAATAAAGTGAAGAACTGATATTTTAGTAACCCTGTGTTAAATGAACAGTCTGTCACATATCGCGTTTACGGGAAGCTCGAAAAACTAAACCAGAGGATTGTTCCATAAAGGCCGCTTAGAAAAGCAGAGATTAAGTCCAACCTGACTTGAATGAACCGAAATAATCCGCTGCGCTTAAATCGGTTCCAGAACGGTAAATTAAAGGTCATGTGATCTTATTAATTTAAACCAGGTTCAAATAGTCTAGATAATTGCGCGTGCACGCTATTCTTAAGAAGCCCTGATGGTGGAACATGGATTCATCAATTTACCATGGTAACTAAGGGGAAAGAAAGAGCAGCGTTTGCTTCTCGAGACTTATGAAGAATTTAAACATATGATTTCCAAAAAAGGGAATATTGCAGCTATTAATAAAACAAGAGAGAAAGGCTGGCAGGAAATTGCTGATCGCCTTAATGCGTAAGTAGCAATTAATTTGAAATGTACATTACTATATTTTATTAAATATAAAGAATGACTACATAAAGGTGTTTTAATTTTTATTCTTGCATTCCTAACCAAATCTTTTTGTTTCATAGTGATGCCAAATTCTGTGTGTTTGCTGGATCCACCAGACACTGCACTGAGACTGCGCTACTTAAAGTGACAAATGATTTGTTGTGGTCTGTAGATTCTGGGAACTGTGCGGTGTTAGTTCTTCTTGACCTTAGCGCGGCTTTTGATACTGTGGATCATGGAGTTCTTCTTGACCGTTTGAGGGAGAGGGGTGGGATTAGGGGGCTTGCATTGAAGTGGTTCACATCCTATTTTGAGGGAAGATCTTTTGCAGTGGAGCTTGGAAACTCTATATCGTCTTCTCAGCCGGTCTCCTCAGGCGTTCCTCAAGGCTCATGTCTTGGTCCTGTTTTATTTTCCCTGCATATGCTCCCCCTGGGATCAATCTGCCAAAAATATAATGTGTCTTATCATTGTTACGCTGATGATATCCAGTTGTATGTGCCCATGAAATGCAATGATGACTCCAACATTACTACTATGTTTGAGTGTTTGACTGAGATAAGAGCATGGTTGGCTGATAATTTTCTGCAGCTCAATGAGTCAAAATCGGAAGTGCTGATTTTTGGTCCACCTAAGTTAGCTAAACAGCTTACTTTACATCTTGACCCCTTAGCCATTAATGTTAACACCCAAGCAAGGAATCTTGGTGTAATTTTTGACTCCGAGCTGAAATTTGACAAACAAGTCAATGCTGTGGTTAAAAGTAGCTTTTATCAATTGCGAAGCATCGCCAAATTAAAGAGCATTTTATCGTTTAAGGACATGGAAACTGTCATTCATGCTTTTATCTCATCCAGATTGGATTACTGCAACTCGTTATACTTAGGATTGTCTAGAAAATTGCTATCAAGGTTGCAGCTGGTGCAAAATGCAGCAGCCAGACTATTGACAGGCACACGGAAATGGTCTAGGATTTCTCCGGTACTGGCCTCTTTGCACTGGCTTCCGGTTGAATTTAGAGTCCAATATAAAGTTCTGTCCATGGTTTTTAAAGGTCTGCATGGTCTGGCTCCGGAGTATGTAGCACGTCTGATACAGAGACAGCATCACTATTCTGCTCGACCCCTTAGATCATCCCAGAGTTTGCTCCTACATGTTCCCAAATCACGATTAAAAACCAAAGGTGATCGTGCATTTTCTGTGGCAGCCCCGCGTCTTTGGAATACTCTTCCTCTGCATATCAGATCCTGTGATTCGTTAGACTGTTTTAAATCTATGCTAAAAACACACCTCTATGCTGTGGCTTACAATTGCCCCTAGGTTCAGGGTACTGCTCGGGGTTGTATATTAACCCAGTGTTTTGTGTGAGTACTGTTTGTTGAGTGTTTGAGTAATTTTTAGATTTGTACAGCACTTTGGCCAACTTGTGTTGTTTTTAAATGTGCTTAACAAATAAAAGTTGATTGATTGATTGAGACATCATGCTGAACCCTGTGAGTATGAGAGTGTTTGTTTAAAGCACTCATTTATTGTCAAGTGGTGATTTATTAAACTGAGTTTAATTAATGGTTTCAGGTTTGAAGGCCCATCCACAGTTGATGATGAGGATGAGGATGATGAGGAGGAGGATGTGGATGATGATGATGAGGAGGAGGAGGAGGAGAAGACCGTGTCAGTATGTTCAAGGAGGCCTGAGGGTTAGGCACAGTTTTGCACATTATATATGTAAAAGCCTGTGAGGTGCTAATAGTGTATATTTCCCCTATTATTATTATTACCCTTCTAGAGCCCTCTCAGTCTGGGACCACATGTGATCATGTGACTGAGTATTAAGAAATTACAAAAAAGTGCCAAGAGCACTCAATCAAATAACTTAAATTTCTGTTCCTACAGAACCCAGAGAACATAAAGGGAGTCTACAAACACTATTTCCTGAAACAAATGGAAGCCATAGATACTGACATACAATATAAAAGACTCAAGATAAAGTTGGAGCTGGAAATCCAACAGCTAGAGAAAAATGCAAGTAGAACTGCTATATTTAAAACAATGCCACATGACCTTTTTTTTTTACATTTAATTGTTTGTTTTCACCCCCAACAGGCAACTTCAACCTGAATAAAAAAAAAAGAAAACTAATTGTGACTAGTGTGTCTGGTAAATTAAGGGGAAAGTTGAGGAGAATATGAAAACTTAACATGGTTTGGACCGTAGTCTCGTATGACCCTGCCGGTTTCAATGTCCTCAAAATGGCTTCAGCGCCCCAGTCTTCCTCCACAGCCTCTCTCCTCAGACAGATGATGTGATGTAGCATAACACAACCACAGTGTCACATGCCCTTTGTGGAGTCACTCTGAGGTAATCCAGGCACTGGACCCTTGCCTTGATGAGCCGCCGTCTCTATACCAGCTCCTGTGAGTGCATGGGCGATACTTCAGTGCGGCGCCTCAGGCTGGGTCGTCTGACAGGGACATCAGGCAGGCGCGCACATCCCTCGTCTCCCAGGTAAACAGCTAAACTCATCCCTCGTCTCCCAGGTAAACAGCTAAACTCACCCCTCGTCTCCCAGCTAAACTCACCCCTCGTCTCCCAGCTAAACTCACCCCTCGTCTCCCAGCTAAACTCATCCCTCGTCTCCCAGCTAAACTCATCCCTCGTCTCCCAGCTAAACTCATCCCTCGTCTCCCAGGTAAACTCATCCCTCGTCTCCCAGGTAAACTCATCCCTCGTCTCCCAGGTAAACTCATCCCTCGTCTCCCAGCTAAACTCATCCCTCGTCTCCCAGCTAAACTCATCCCTCGTCTCCCAGCTAAACTCACCCCTCGTCTCCCAGCTAAACTCACCCCTCGTCTCCCAGCTAAACTCATCCCTCGTCTCCCAGCTAAACTCATCCCTCGTCTCCCAGCTAAACTCATCCCTCGTCTCCCAGGTAAACAGCTAAACTCATCCCTCGTCTCCCAGCTAAACTCATCCCTCGTCTCCCAGCTAAACTCATCCCTCGTCTCCCAGGTAAACTCATCCCTCGTCTCCCAGCTAAACTCATCCCTCGTCTCCCAGCTAAACTCATCCCTCGTCTCCCAGCTAAACTCATCCCTCGTCTCCCAGCTAAACTCATCCCTCGTCTCCCAGCTAAACTCATCCCTCGTCTCCCAGCTAAACTCATCCCTCGTCTCCCAGGTAAACAGCTAAACTCATCCCTCGTCTCCCAGCTAAACTCATCCCTCGTCTCCCAGGTAAACAGCTAAACTCATCCCTCGTCTCCCAGCTAAACTCATCCCTCGTCTCCCAGGTAAACAGCTAAACTCATCCCTCGTCTCCCAGCTAAACTCATCCCTCGTCTCCCAGCTAAACTCATCCCTCGTCTCCCAGCTAAACTCATCCCTCGTCTCCCAGCTAAACTCATCCCTCGTCTCCCAGCTAAACTCATCCCTCGTCTCCCAGCTAAACTCATCCCTCGTCTCCCAGGTAAACAGCTAAACTCATCCCTCGTCTCCCAGCTAAACTCATCCCTCGTCTCCCAGGTAAACAGCTAAACTCACCCCTCGTCTCCCAGCTAAACTCATCCCTCGTCTCCCAGCTAAACTCATCCCTCGTCTCCCAGCTAAACTCATCCCTCGTCTCCCAGCTAAACTCATCCCTCGTCTCCCAGCTAAACTCATCCCTCGTCTCCCAGCTAAACTCATCCCTCGTCTCCCAGCTAAACTCATCCCTCGTCTCCCAGCTAAACTCATCCCTCGTCTCCCAGCTAAACTCATCCCTCGTCTCCCAGCTAAACTCATCCCTCGTCTCCCAGCTAAACTCACCCCTCGTCTCCCAGCTAAACTCACCCCTCGTCTCCCAGCTAAACTCATCCCTCGTCTCCCAGCTAAACTCACCCCTCGTCTCCCAGCTAAACTCATCCCTCGTCTCCCAGCTAAACTCACCCCTCGTCTCCCAGCTAAACTCATCCCTCGTCTCCCAGCTAAACTCATCCCTCGTCTCCCAGCTAAACTCATCCCTCGTCTCCCAGCTAAACTCATCCCTCGTCTCCCAGCTAAACTCATCCCTCGTCTCCCAGCTAAACTCACCCCTCGTCTCCCAGCTAAACTCATCCCTCGTCTCCCAGCTAAACTCACCCCTCGTCTCCCAGCTAAACTCACCCCTCGTCTCCCAGCTAAACTCACCCCTCGTCTCCCAGCTAAACTCATCCCTCGTCTCCCAGCTAAACTCATCCCTCGTCTCCCAGCTAAACTCATCCCTCGTCTCCCAGCTAAACTCATCCCTCGTCTCCCAGCTAAACTCATCCCTCGTCTCCCAGCTAAACTCATCCCTCGTCTCCCAGCTAAACTCATCCCTCGTCTCCCAGCTAAACTCATCCCTCGTCTCCCAGGTAAACAGCTAAACTCACCCCTCGTCTCCCAGGTAAACTCATCCCTCGTCTCCCAGCTAAACTCATCCCTCGTCTCCCAGCTAAACTCATCCCTCGTCTCCCAGCTAAACTCATCCCTCGTCTCCCAGCTAAACTCACCCCTCGTCTCCCAGCTAAACTCATCCCTCGTCTCCCAGCTAAACTCATCCCTCGTCTCCCAGCTAAACTCATCCCTCGTCTCCCAGCTAAACTCATCCCTCGTCTCCCAGCTAAACTCACCCCTCGTCTCCCAGCTAAACTCATCCCTCGTCTCCCAGCTAAACTCACCCCTCGTCTCCCAGCTAAACTCATCCCTCGTCTCCCAGGTAAACAGCTAAACTCACCCCTCGTCTCCCAGCTAAACTCATCCCTCGTCTCCCAGCTAAACTCATCCCTCGTCTCCCAGCTAAACTCACCCCTCGTCTCCCAGCTAAACTCACCCCTCGTCTCCCAGGTAAACTCATCCCTCGTCTCCCAGCTAAACTCATCCCTCGTCTCCCAGCTAAACTCATCCCTCGTCTCCCAGCTAAACTCATCCCTCGTCTCCCAGCTAAACTCACCCCTCGTCTCCCAGCTAAACTCATCCCTCGTCTCCCAGCTAAACTCATCCCTCGTCTCCCAGCTAAACTCATCCCTCGTCTCCCAGCTAAACTCATCCCTCGTCTCCCAGCTAAACTCATCCCTCGTCTCCCAGCTAAACTCACCCCTCGTCTCCCAGCTAAACTCATCCCTCGTCTCCCAGCTAAACTCATCCCTCGTCTCCCAGCTAAACTCATCCCTCGTCTCCCAGCTAAACTCATCCCTCGTCTCCCAGCTAAACTCATCCCTCGTCTCCCAGCTAAACTCATCCCTCGTCTCCCAGCTAAACTCTGGAGAATTCACCTGAATAGAGTGTTTTTTGTTTTTTTTTACATTGAATTTGGTGAAGGTATTTTAAAGCTGTAGTTTTTGCCATATGTTAAGTGAAGAGAAGATGCCAGAGAGATTCTGGAGTCATGCACTGAGCCAGGCCATTTACCTCTACATTTGGGATGATGCAATCTGAATCACAGATCATCTAAATAATTAAAAATGTAAGTCACTACACTGGATTTACATAGATTTGAAATGAGGATTGTTACTGCATTTGTAATGAACCAGAACACTAGTGCCCAGCTTATTGTACAGGACAATTGGTCATCTCAGTGGGACTGTACCTGTACATTGATGCTGTGTAATGATTTCCTATTAACGAAGTCTGCTTCATGTGGACCAGACGGACGCTTTGTGTTAACAGTATTCTGGTTAAGCATCAACTCCGGCTTAGCCTGACAGTTAGCCTTAGCCTGCCCCGGACCAGGGGGCTGTTCCATAAAAGACGCTTAGAAAAGCGGGGATTAAACTCCAAAACCGGACTTGAATGAGCCTAACAAATGAGTTGGGGCTAAAGTGGTTCCATAAAAGGTAATTGAAGCTCATGCAATCTCACTAATTTGATCCAGGTTTATCTAGTCTAGATAATTGCGTGTGCACGCGTTTCTTAAGCAGCCCATAGAGGTCGATCGTGGATCAAATCGATCCACCATCAAACAGTGTATATTTTGTGCTGTTTTATGCGTTTGTGACGTGTTTCCCCCCCCCCCCTCAGTTCAAAACTGACATTTTACAGTTATATTCTCCATCTGTAAATGTTCGAAAGTCATGCAAATGTATCCATTTTGCTGCTAATCTTCATATTGAACGAGCGCTGCTGCGCGCATGCGCGCCATATAGGAGCGCAATAATTCTGACTAAAATATACATTTTGCTTGGAAAATTAATATGCGATATTTTATAACACTAGAAATATCTTCTAATTATAATAATTTATCTTTAGGATGTTGGATAAGTTGCACTGAACTTCTAGCGAACATAAGTAGCCTATAATTCAGGGAAGATTTTTTTTAAGAAACTAAATATATAGAGATACAAAATATAGTTTTGGGTATAGGACCTATGCTACTTAATAAAGATGACGTATACTTATTTAGAATGCTGAGAATTACAGCTTTTAATGCAATATTTTTTGGAGAAAGCAAGAATCCCCAGTTTTAAATGAGTAGATTTAGTTTCTAAAGTACATTATGGAGAGGATAACATTAAATTAAGAGCAAATGTATACATTTTGAAAAGATATGTGCAACTCTAAAATCAAAGAATATTCCATAAAATAAAGGAATATATTAGCCTACATTAACTACATTTTTATATAACCCTCCCTCCCTTTTATTTCTAGTTATTTGTTATTTCATTTATTTACTTATTTAATATTGAATATTTGATATTCAAATAATATTACTTGAATAACTATTAGGAATTATGTGTCATTATAAGAGTTTGATATAAATATGTTAATGTTAAATTTTTATTTATTTATTGTTGTTTGTCTTTTCCCCCTTAAATCATATGTAAAAGTGTCTATGTACTTTTTGGTTATTGTTCTAATCATGTGTGTTTTTAGGCTATGTGTTGGTGGGTATTATCACAAAAGAAAAAAAGTAGAAGGAAAAATAAGGAATATTTATTTGGGGAAAATATGATGTCTTTAAAGGAACTGTCAATTTGTATAATTGTGTTAAATGTGTTTGAATTGAAAGACATAATAAAGTACATTTTTATATATATATATATACTAAAATATTTGTTATTTGGACATTAGATGTGCCTTATTTAGAATTTTAAACCTGTGTGTATATTTTTATGATAGCAATAACTGTAAAGGGACTATTGTAATGGGGTAAATCAAATGTAGGCTAATATACTGTCAATTACTAAGCTCAGATTCATCTTACCAGTTAAAATTTATACTCTGCTTTTGTAATTATTTATTTTTAATTTTGTGATTTTAACTTCTGCTTTACAAAGCTTTTTTTAGATTGTGTTCTAATGTTCTTCTAATCATAAACATGTACTACAGCTGCCAAACAAAACCAGAGAGAAATGTATTCATAAATCTTTAAAACAATCTAATTAAATCTTGGGCACAAAACATTCAGCCAGTAAAAAAAGAAAACCTGTAGTATATATATTGTATTTAGGCCTATCTAGCTATATATATATATATATATATAGGTCTATATTGTCTAATTTATCATTGTAGCCTTATTTAAGTTGATTTTCTGTATACTGTGTATTTATTTTTGGACTAATATTGGTTAATAAAGTCCAATAATGGTATGAGAGAGTGTCAGTGGTAATATCATGTGTTCTTGTCGGTCAGTGTTAGAGGATCTGTGTAACAGCTGAGGCTTAGCCTGACAGTTAGCCTGCCCTGGACCAGGCTAATTTCCCAGTATAAGTTGCCAGGGTAACTGAGTTTGAACTATTTTAAGTTTGCTTTATGAAACAGAATCCACCGACAATAAGCCTGACTAACCGAAATAAGCCTGGCTTATACTCTAATCTTGGTTTATGGAACAGCCCCCTGGTTAGTTTCCCAGCATAAGTTGCCAGAGTAATTGAGTTTGAACTATTTTAAGTTTGCTTTATGAAACGGAATCCACCGACAATAAGTCTGACTAACCAAAATAAGCCTGGCTTGTATTCTAATCTTGTTTTATGGAACA
>NC_137140.1:37000110-37065110 GCF_949319135.1 Squalius cephalus
GAGATGGAGTCAGGTGTGTGAGGTGTAGGAGTCAGGTGTGTGAGGTGTTGGAGTCAGGTGTGTGAGATGGAGTCAGGTGTGTGAGGTGATGGAGTCAGGTGTGTGAGGTGTAGGAGTCAGGTGTTTGAGATGGAGTCAGGTGTGTGAGATGGAGTCAGGTGTGTGAGATGGAGTCAGGTGTGTGAGGTGTTGGAGTCAGGTGTGTGAGGTGTTGGAGTCAGGTGTGTGAGGTGTTGGAGTCAGGTGTGTGAGATGGAGTCAGGTGTGTGAGGTGTAGGAGTCAGGTGTTTGAGATGGAGTCAGGTGTGTGAGGTGTTGGAGTCAGGTGTGTGAGGTGTTGGAGTCAGGTGTGTGAGGTGTTGGAGTCAGGTGTGTGAGGTGTTGGAGTCAGGTGTGTGAGATGGAGTCAGGTGTGTGAGGTGATGGAGTCAGGTGTGTGAGGTGTAGGAGTCAGGTGTTTGAGATGGAGTCAGGTGTGTGAGATGGAGTCAGGTGTGTGAGGTGTTGGAGTCAGGTGTGTGAGGTGTTGGAGTCAGGTGTGTGAGTCAGGTGTTTGAGATGGAGTCAGGTGTGTGAGATGGAGTCAGGTGTGTGAGGTGTTGGAGTCAGGTGTGTGAGGTGTTGGAGTCAGGTGTGTGAGATGGAGTCAGGTGTGTGAGGTGGAGTCAGGTGTGTGAGATGGAGTCAGGTGTGTGAGGTGTTGGAGTCAGGTGTGTGAGGTGTTGGAGTCAGGTGTGTGAGATGGAGTCAGGTGTGTGAGGTGTTGGAGTCAGGTGTGTGAGATGGAGTCAGGTGTGTGAGGTGTTGGAGTCAGGTGTGTGAGGTGTTGGAGTCAGGTGTGTGAGATGGAGTCAGGTGTGTGAGGTGTTGGAGTCAGGTGTGTGAGGTGTTGGAGTCAGGTGTGTGAGGTGTTGAGGTGTTGGAGTCAGGTGTGTGAGGTGTTGGAGTCAGGTGTGTGAGATGGAGTCAGGTGTGTGAGGTGTTGGAGTCAGGTGTGTGAGGTGTTGGAGTCAGGTGTGTGAGGTGTTGAGGTGTTGGAGTCAGGTGTGTGAGGTGTTGGAGTCAGGTGTGTGAGGTGGAGTTAGGTGTGTGAGGTGATGGAGTCAGGTGTGTGAGGTGTAGGAGTCAGGTGTGTGAAGTGAAGGAGTCAGGTGTGTGAGGTGATGGAGTCAGGTGTGTGAGGTGTTGGAGTCAGGTGTGTGAGATGGAGTCAGGTGTGTGAGGTGTTGGAGGTGTTGGAGTCAGGTGTGTGAGGTTTTGGAGTCAGGTGTGTGAGGTGTTGGAGTCAGGTGTGTGAGGTTTTGGAGTCAGGTGTGTGAGGTGTTGGAGTCAGGTGTGTGAGGTGGAGTCAGGTGTGTGAGTCAGGTGTGTGAGATGGATTCAGGTGTGTGAGGTGTTGGAGTCAGGTGTGGGAGTCAGGTGTGTGAGGTGGAGTCAGGTGTGTGAGATGGAGCCAGGTGTGTGAGGTGTGGGAGTCAGGTGTGTGAGTCAGGTGTGTGAGGTGTGTGAGATGGATTCAGGTGTGTGAGGTGTTGGAGTCAGGTGTGTGAGGTGTTGGAGTCAGGTGTGTGAGGTGTAGGAGTCAGGTGTGTGAGGTGTAAGAGTCAGGTGTGTGAGGTGTAGGAGTCAGGTGTGTGAGGTGGAGTCAGGTGTGTGAGGTGGTGGAGTCAGGTGTGTGAGGTGGAGTCAGGTGTGTGAGGTGGAGTCAGGTGTGTGAGGTGGAGTCAGGTGTGTGAGGTGGAGTCAGGTGTGTGAGGTGTAGGAGTCAGGTGTGTGAGGTGTTGGAGTCAGGTGTGTGAGGTGTAGGAGTCAGGTGTGTGAGGTGTAAGAGTCAGGTGTGTGAGGTGTAGGAGTCAGGTGTGTGAGGTGGAGTCAGGTGTGTGAGGTGGTGGAGTCAGGTGTGTGAGGTGTTGGAGTCAGGTGTGTGAGGTGGTGGAGTCAGGTGTGTGAGGTGGTGGAGTCAGGTGTGTGAGATGGAGTCAGGTGTGTGAGGTGGAGTCAGGTGTGTGAGGTGGAGTCAGGTGTGTGAGTCAGGTGTGTGAGGTGTGTGAGATGGATTCAGGTGTGTGAGGTGTTGGAGTCAGGTGTGGGAGTCAGGTGTGTGAGGTGGAGTCAAGTGTGTGAGGTGTGTGAGATGGATTCAGGTGTGTGAGGTGTTGGAGTCAGGTGTGTGAGGTGGAGTCAGGTGTGTGAGATGGAGCCAGGTGTGTGAGGTGGAGTCAGGTGTGTGAGGTGGAGTCAGGTGTGTGAGTCAGGTGTGTGAGGTGTGTGAGATGGATTCAGGTGTGTGAGTCAGGTGTGTGAGGTGGAGTCAAGTGTGTGAGGTGTGTGAGATGGATTCAGGTGTGTGAGGTGTTGGAGTCAGGTGTGGGAGTCAGGTGTGTGAGGTGTTGGAGTCAGGTGTGGGAGTCAGGTGTGTGAGGTGGAGTCAGGTGTGTGAGATGGAGCCAGGTGTGTGAGGTGTTGGAGTCAGGTGTGTGAGGTGGAGTCAGGTGTGTGAGGTGTTGGAGTCAGGTGTGTGAGGTGTTGGAGTCAGGTGTGTGAGGTGTAGGAGTCAGGTGTGTGAGGTGTAAGAGTCAGGTGTGTGAGGTGTAGGAGTCAGGTGTGTGAGGTGGAGTCAGGTGTGTGAGGTGGTGGAGTCAGGTGTGTGAGGTGGAGTCAGGTGTGTGAGGTGGAGTCAGGTGTGTGAGGTGGAGTCAGGTGTGTGAGGTGGAGTCAGGTGTGTGAGTCAGGTGTGTGAGGTGTGTGAGATGGATTCAGGTGTGTGAGTCAGGTGTGTGAGGTGGAGTCAAGTGTGTGAGGTGTGTGAGATGGATTCAGGTGTGTGAGGTGTTGGAGTCAGGTGTGGGAGTCAGGTGTGTGAGGTGTTGGAGTCAGGTGTGGGAGTCAGGTGTGTGAGGTGGAGTCAGGTGTGTGAGATGGAGCCAGGTGTGTGAGGTGTGGGAGTCAGGTGTGTGAGGTGGAGTCAGGTGTGTGAGGTGTTGGAGTCAGGTGTGTGAGGTGTTGGAGTCAGGTGTGTGAGGTGTAGGAGTCAGGTGTGTGAGGTGTAAGAGTCAGGTGTGTGAGGTGTAGGAGTCAGGTGTGTGAGGTGGAGTCAGGTGTGTGAGGTGGTGGAGTCAGGTGTGTGAGGTGGAGTCAGGTGTGTGAGGTGGAGTCAGGTGTGTGAGGTGGAGTCAGGTGTGTGAGGTGGAGTCAGGTGTGTGAGGTGTAGGAGTCAGGTGTGTGAGGTGTTGGAGTCAGGTGTGTGAGGTGTAGGAGTCAGGTGTGTGAGGTGTAAGAGTCAGGTGTGTGAGGTGTAGGAGTCAGGTGTGTGAGGTGGAGTCAGGTGTGTGAGGTGGTGGAGTCAGGTGTGTGAGGTGTTGGAGTCAGGTGTGTGAGGTGGTGGAGTCAGGTGTGTGAGGTGGTGGAGTCAGGTGTGTGAGATGGAGTCAGGTGTGTGAGGTGGAGTCAGGTGTGTGAGGTGGAGTCAGGTGTGTGAGTCAGGTGTGTGAGGTGTGTGAGATGGATTCAGGTGTGTGAGGTGTTGGAGTCAGGTGTGGGAGTCAGGTGTGTGAGGTGGAGTCAAGTGTGTGAGGTGTGTGAGATGGATTCAGGTGTGTGAGGTGTTGGAGTCAGGTGTGTGAGGTGGAGTCAGGTGTGTGAGATGGAGCCAGGTGTGTGAGGTGGAGTCAGGTGTGTGAGGTGGAGTCAGGTGTGTGAGTCAGGTGTGTGAGGTGTGTGAGATGGATTCAGGTGTGTGAGTCAGGTGTGTGAGGTGGAGTCAAGTGTGTGAGGTGTGTGAGATGGATTCAGGTGTGTGAGGTGTTGGAGTCAGGTGTGGGAGTCAGGTGTGTGAGGTGTTGGAGTCAGGTGTGGGAGTCAGGTGTGTGAGGTGGAGTCAGGTGTGTGAGATGGAGCCAGGTGTGTGAGGTGTTGGAGTCAGGTGTGTGAGTCAGGTGTGTGAGGTGTGTGAGATGGAAGGTGTGTTCGGCATCGGCCGCGGCTGGCTGTAACCGATCGGCGAGAGTCGCTGCGTGCCGGCGGGAGGAGCTGCAAACGGAGACGTGAAGTCGGACACTTTCTGGTTCCCGTAGTGACCGCTCACGTGGTGTTTGCATACTTTACCACAGCTGAAGTGAAATAAATGCAATATTTGCCAAATAATACACAGATGTTTCAGAGACATTTTCATTCAATACTTTATGTACTGCTTCATACAGCATCTGTTTGAACAAGAATAAAGTTCAACATAAGCAATGACACAATATAACATCGCAACGACATGAAAAGAGTGTTTACTGTTATAAAAAACTGATTTGTGAGCTTTAGAGGAACTAAAGGTGTTTGAATAAACACGAAACACACGTGATCGCTGTCATGCGGTGAATCCGGCCAATCATGGAACAGCTGTGTCGTCATCAGCCCTCGTGCAGCCGCTCTTGAGAAGCTGCGCTGGCTGAGTTCTCCGGCTACTCTCGAATCGCTCTCGCTGTAATTTGATGGCATACGTCACAGTCACGTGGTGTAGGCTCTGTATCAAGTCGGACAAAATTTCTAACCGGCATGCACTGCTTTAAGTCAGCCGCCGATCGGTCTGCGCAGAGCTGCATGAAGTCGAACAAGCCTGGAGTCAGGTGTGTGAGGTTGTTGGAGTCATGTGTGTGAGATGGAGTCAGGTGTGTGAGGTGTTGGAGTCATGTGTGTGAGATGGAGTCATGTGTGTGAGATGGAGTCAGGTGTGTGAGGTGTTGGAGTCAGGTGTGTGAGATGGAGTCAGGTGTGTGAGGTGTGTGAGGTGTTACCTGTCTCCGAGTGTGTAGTCCAGTGTGCAGCAGGTTCTCATTGGCTCAAAGTCAAACACTCCCCAGCCAATAGCAGGCAGTGGCAGAGCGGCCCAGAACACGGCCAGGATCCAGACGAGGGCGCTCATGGTTCCAGATGTGCTCCAAAACATCTTCTGCTCTGCAAACACACTCCATTCACTCATCTACCGACTAACAGCGGGTCACTGAACACACTGAACCATTACAAACACTGAATGCAAGGCTTAAGGAAATGAGGCACCATGAACACTGAAGGATAATTCAGTAACGCTTTTCTGGGTGGAACTGGAAGATGTTTGGATTTACTCACTGGTGCAGTACTGATGATACCTGTCCCAAGCAATGGCACCCAGAAAACTGATGGAGGCGAGAATCGACACCATTCCCTGAAACGCGTGAATCTGACAGCCTTCGGACCCGAACGGCCAGTATCTGTAAGAGGTCAGAAAAAACACAAATACACACTGGTATTTCAACATACATACAATGAGAGAGAGAGAGAGAGAGAGAGAGAGATACAACTTTCAGAAGCAAATTAAACTTTGTAAACGTTCAGTTCTGAAATGATGCAGTAGTTCTTGTGTTTTGATGTGTATTTGTATGTCTATGTTACTGTAGCTGCCATTTTGGTCAGGTCACTCTTGTAAAAGAGATTTTAATCTCAATGAGTTTTTTAAACCTGGTAAAAAAAAAGAAAAAAGAAAAGGTTCAGCTGGTCTTACCTCAGATAACTGGCGTACGCAGCCACCAGCCCGTTAATATTGAGGCTCAGATCCGCCACGGCCAGGTTAAAGATGAAGAAGTTATTGGGCGTCTGCATCTCTCGCACTCGGAGGAACGCCATCACTGAGATCACATTAAGGAAGAAGCCGAGAAGGCCTGAAAGAAAACATTCAGATATTCAGAGCATACGGAATTCACAACGGTGTGCACAGCAATAAACAGAGAAAAATAACATATAATGCTGTTAGAAGACTTACAAGTACACACTAAAGAAAAAGTACCAATAATAACCATGTCAAGTCAGCTTTATTTCTAAAGCGCTTTATACAATACTGATTGTTTCAAAGCAGCTTTACAGAGATAACAGGAAAATTATGCATTTCGGCTGTTGTTCAGCTCAAGTCAGTTCAGTGTATCTCTGTAAAGATCATCAATTATTGAATAAATTCATTTAATCTATAAAGCAGTTCTGCAGAAAACAGTGATGTCATCATACAGCTCAGCTTATGATCAGATACCATCACTGTACTGACTATTTTTTTAATTCAGAAACTTTCAGAAAAGTTTATTTATGTAGCCTAACTTTCTTTTTTAAAATAAGTTATCAATAGATTTGTTTAAATATATACACAGGTTTTGTGAACTCCATAAGCAAACAACACTAGCAGAGGACTCTGTAGATCAACAAGACCAGCTCTCATTAATCGATAAACCAGCCTTCACTAATCAATCAAACACAATGGCAATCCTGAACTGCGTCATGCAGTTATCAGTTATGTTTGTCAATACATTCATCGTTGAAGAGCTATCCAGCATAGATGAATGGATCCATCGATTGATTGATTGATTGATTGATCAGCGTCACTCACCGCCGACCAGCAGCGCGGATCCGAAGGCGAACATGTCAAAATCACTGAAACCCTCCGGTAACGTGTATGAAGCCATTTTCAACAGTTTCTCGCTGCTGTCCGCTAACAGTGGCAGACTTTATATCTGTGTCTCTTTCCTTGTGAAAGCGCGTGTGAGATTTAAAGCCTCTGAAATCCCCGCAGGAATGTTTTAATTTTTAATGCCGCAGAAGTTTGTGAAATAAAAGCTGCTGCGCTCATTCTCCTCAGTCATGCGTCCGAGAAGAGCGAAGAACAAACAATCACACACTCATGATTTACTAATGAACACTATACACGCTCAAACATCAAATACCCAATACAGATAGGCCTACTGTAGTTCCGAAATATTTGTGTTAATCACAGTGAGCTTGTCATATATGTATGTTTTATATATATGTATATATATATATATATATATATAGGCTATATATGTATATATGTATGTATGTATGTATGTGTGTGTGTGTGTGTGTATATTTGCTATGGCCACCATTATATATATTATTATATTTATTTCTAAGGTTTAAAGGGGCGTGGTGGAATTCAAATCCTCAAAAAGTTTTATTTTCACCATAAAGGAATAAATAGTATGCAGACATTTTTGCTTCCTAAATTTAATTCATATTCTGCAGCTTCGTCTTCATCCCTCAACCTAATATAATCTAAACCTAACATTAAGCTAAACTAACCCTAACCTAAACCTAAACTAAACCTTTTTGCTAGAGATCAAATACCTGTCAAAATCAATCAACAATGTTTGTATTTTGTGAAGACACACTTTTAAACAAGACTCTTAAACACTTTGCTGCTGAATTCAAATCAAAGGTTGTAATTAGGAAACTAATTCTTTGTTCTTAGAATTCAGATGTTAATGCCATTGGGAAATAATATGCGTACACTGTACAAAACTCGAATGAAATGGGTTCACTATAATCTCACTAAAGTCTTTTAGCTGACAGAGACTCTCCAAAGAACAAAGCTGGAGCATTTGAAGCATTTGTACTTTCCCCTGTTGTTTTCCTCTGATAAGAGTTTCTATTAAATTAATGATTAAAATGTGCAATTCTGAGTGAACCTGAGAAATCAGAAACCAGTTCAGTCCTACACTCGGATCTGTTTAATAAAAGTGAGTTAATTTATAGATTAAATACAATGAACAGTGTGGATTTCCATTATTATTCTACAGGACAGAATGTGGAACAAAAAGAGGCTACTGTATATTTATCATGCTATACAAAATTTTTGTAGACCCTGTACGAAATATTCTATATTCTGAAGACCATTCACATGAATGTATTTCAGTCTGAGACATAAAAAGACTCCACACTGCCACCAGGTGTTCCTCACGACAGATACACACGACACTGTTAATATTTTAAAGTATCACCATCTGCATTTTTGTTTTAATAACAGACAGTAAAGATAATAATGTTAGCTAACCATTAGCTAACCAGAACGCTGATGAGTAAAATAGCAGAACCAGATCTGTGAGTAAAATAGATGTATTAGAAAACCAGTAAAGGTGATGATACACAGGGCAACTTTTTGAGCAATGTTGTTGGGCAATCTTGTCGAGCGATTGTTGCTTGGGCACTTTCCCATTGAAAATGGGCAATAAATTTCTATCTGGATAATTTAGATTGGTCATGGGCCCTGTGTCTCATCTGGTTGCCCGTTGACGGCAACATTGCCCAGCAGCATTGCTCAAAAAGTTGCCCTGTGTATCATCACCTTAAAATGCAGATTTCATATTATCTCCAATTTAATGCACCACAAACACTGTATTTGCTGAAGTTAAAATTCCTGCTTATGTGCATCATTGAATTTAATTGGAGTTTTGATGCATGGATTTGAAGTCAAAGGTCAAACAAACAAAACACTTGCATGTATCATGTTTTTCATTTAATAAACCTATTACAAAATATTTAAAAATTTTGTAATCTTTGAAAAGCAACATCATAAAAAAAAAAATTTCTCCCCACTGTATGGTTTCCTCGACATGTGGTAAAAATAAAATAAAATAAAGCCGATCACCAATAAGATGCTGCGAATTCACAAACTTCTGTCCAATCCCAGGTCTAAAATTAACCCTCCAATCAAAAAGGGACGACTCTGTTCTGTATATATACAAAAGGCAACCGCACAGCCTATAGGCTTCCAGGAAGGAATAATCGTGTAAATGAAAATACCCAAGTCCTTCCTCTAATCTGCTCTATCCCTTTTATCTGGGGATTCGGAGCAGAGCGAGCAGAAGCTGGAGAGACACAGAGATGCTGCAGGAATAACAGACTCAGGATCACAGCGAGAGAGAACCGGAGGCACAGAAGATGTTTTGGGGTTTAGCGCTGGCGCTGTGTTTTCTCCCCTCGATCTGCGGATCCTGTCCTGCTCAGTGCAGCTGCTTCTACCACAAACTGAGCGACGGCTCCAAGTCAAGGTATTTTACATGGACTCTGTCATTTACTGAACTCAGATGCTACTGTAGAAAGGGTTCATATGGACCGTTGTCTGCAGAATATTGACATGCCAGATTGAGCCTGCTCTTCATTTAGTCATTGGATTAATGCGCGTGTGCTTTTTAATCTCCCCTGTCGCAGTGCTTCAGGCCTCTGGCGTTCATCGCACACAGTGTAATGATAATAATAATAACAATACACAATAAAAGTAAACCCAGAATAGTGCACAGCGTATCATTGTTGACTACTGTAATTGTAAATAAAAGTGGATAATTCTTATTTGTGTTTGATCATAATGTCATAAACACATCTCTGTGCTGTGTTTCTATAGGAGTGTCCTGTGTAATGGCCCTGACCTCACTGTCATCCCAAACAACTTTCCCTCGGACACCTCCAAACTCCGCATCGAGAAGACGTCCATCAGCCGCGTGTCCAGCGATACCTTTCTCTACCTCATTAACCTGGAGTACCTCTGGATATCCTTCAACTCACTCTCCTCCCTAAGCGCCGACAGCTTCCGAGGACTCTATGCCTTGGATGAACTACGGATGGATGGGAATGTTCTCACTTCATTTCCATGGGAATGTTTGACAGATATGCCCAACCTTCGGCTTCTGGATTTGCACAACAATAAAATCAGCAGCATCCCAGCCGAAGCAACCATTTACATCAAAAACTTGACCTATCTGGATCTGTCCAGCAACAGTCTTGGTACCGTCCCAGGCGAGGTTCTGACTTCATGGTTCTCTCTGAAACCTCCTCCAGATACAGAGAATTCCAAAATGATACTGGGTGAGTTTATTTCTACAGTCTGACTGTTTGAGTCTTAGTCATTAACCAATAGAAAAACATTGATGTAAGTGTCTGTTCTTTGTGCAGGTCTTCACGACAACCCCTGGCAGTGTGACTGTCGTCTGTTTGATCTGGTGCAGTTCCAGAAGTTTCCTTCGTCCTCGGTGGCGTTGATCGATACAGGCCTGCGCTGTGCCGAGCCGGAGAGCCTGTCAGGAGTCCTCTTCTCTGACGCTGAGCTCCGCAAGTGCCAGATTCCCCGCGTGCACACGGCCGTCGCCAGGGTCCGCAGCTCCATCGGGAACAACGTGCTTCTGCGCTGCGGGACCATCGGAGTGCCCATCCCGGAGCTGGCCTGGTCCCGGGCCGATGGCAAGCCCATGAACGGCACCGGTACGCTCGCTCTCATCTCGTGTCTGCCTGGGTTTATTGCTCCTGCTAAATGAACGCGGCGCCTAGGCGTGCTTTAACTGCTAAACAAATAAATAAATGGAATCTGCTGCTTAAGCAATAAGAGAGATGCAAACATGCAAGAGAAATTAGTTGTAATCGCTGTGTGTAATTGCACAGCTGGATGCAAAATGCAACATCAGAACTCATACTAATGTCAATGTGTGTTTTTTTTATCCTATAGTTCAACAGGAAGTCTCTAAAGAGGGCATCATCTGGTCCATTCTCAGCGTTCCTGCTGTTTCCTACCGAGATTCAGGGAAATATATTTGCAGAGCCACGAACTTTGTCGGGAGTGCCGATGCCATCATCTCGCTCGTCATTTCTGATACATGGCAAATCGATGAAGCGGTCGCCAAAAGAAGTCACGGAAAGAAGAACGGTGGATTTGGTCGTGCGGCGTATCAAGAAAAACTCGTGGCCAGATACGTGCCTCCTGCCACATCAGCCGCCGTGCCCATTATTGAGCCCCTAAACGGGCCGAAAAAAACGCCGTCCATCCGGGTCGAAAGCTACAGCGTTTCTGATGATGCTCCCAAAGCGAAGGCCACGGCGGCACCGGCAGCCAGCGCAGAAACCGACAGCGCCGAAGAGCTTCAGAAAGATGTGTTGAGGAACCTTGAGTCCAATGCTTCTTCTCTACAGCAGGTCCCCGAGCGCCGAGTCGTTCGGTCGGTCAAAGTGATCGGCGACACTGACCACACCGTATCCCTGAACTGGCGAGCACCCACCGCCACCAACACCACGTCCTTCAGCGTTCTGTACGCCGTCTTCGGTGAGCGAGATATGCGGCGCATTAATGTCGGACCCGGCAAGAATCGCGTCACAATCGAAGGCCTCGTGCCCAAAACCAAGTACATAGCGTGTGTGTGTGTGAAAGGCCTCATCCCTAAGAAAGAGCAGTGTGTGATTTTCTCCACGGACGAGGCGGCCAGTGCGAGCGGCACGCAGAAGCTTATTAACGTGGTGGTGATCACAGTCGCCTGCGTCATCGCGGTTCCTCTGACCCTGATCGTGTGCTGCGGGGCGCTGAAGAAGAGGCTGCAGAAACTGCTGGGACGCAAGGCCAAAGACATTCAGGATTCCTATGTGACGTTTGAGACTCTGTCTCCAGGCACCAAAGCTAAAGGCCTGGAGGGGGAATACCTCAGCAGACTGAACCCGGATGAGTCCAACCGCCTGCTGTCGGCCCGCTCCAGCCTGGACTCGGCAGCCACGGCCCGGACCGAGGGACAGCCCAACGAGTACTTCTGCTGATCCAGACCCACTGCCCGGGCCGAGGGACAGCCTAACGAGTGCTTCTGCTGATCCAGACCCACGGTCCGGACCGAGGGACAGCCCAACGAGTGCTTCTGCTGATCCAGACCCACGGCCTGGACCGAGGGACAGCCCAACGAGTGCTTCTGCTGATCCAGACCCACGGCCCGGGCCGAGGGACAGCCTAACGAGTGCTTCTGCTGATCCAGACCCACGGCCCGGGCCGAGGGACAGCCTAACGAGTGCTTCTGCTGATCCAGACCCACGGCCCGGACCGAGGGACAGCCTAACGAGTGCTTCTGCTGATCCAGACCCACGGCCCGGACCGAGGGACAGCCTAATGAGTGCTTCTGCTGATCCAGACCCACTGCCCGGGCCGAGGGACAGCCTAACGAGTGCTTCTGCTGATCCAGACCCACGGCCCGGACCGAGGGACAGCCTAACGAGTGCTTCTGCTGATCCAGACCCACGGCCCGGGCCGAGGGACAGCCCAACGAGTGCTTCTGCTGATCCAGACCCACGGCCCGGACCGAGGGACAGCCCAACGAGTGCTTCTGCTGATCCAGACCCACGGCCCGGGCCGAGGGACAGCCTAACGAGTGCTTCTGCTGATCCAGACCCACGGCCCGGGCCGAGGGACAGCCTAACGAGTGCTTCTGCTGATCCAGACCCACGGCCCGGACCGAGGGACAGCCTAACGAGTGCTTCTGCTGATCCAGACCCACGGCCCGGACCGAGGAACAGCCTAACGAGTGCTTCTGCTGATCCAGACCCACGGCCTGGACCGAGGGACAGCCTAACGAGTGCTTCTGCTGATCCAGACCCACGGTCCGGACCGAGGGACAGCCTAACGAGTGCTTCTGCTGATCCAGACCCACGGCCCGGGCCAAGGGACAGCCTAACGAGTGCTTCTGCTGATCCAGACCCACGGCCCGGACCGAGGGACAGCCCAACGAGTACTTCTGTTGATTCAAACCCCTGGCCCGGGCCGAGGGACAGCCTAACGAGTGCTTCTGCTGATCCAGACCCACGGTCCGGACCGAGGGACAGCCTAACGAGTGCTTCTGCTGATCCAGACCCACGGCCCGGACCGAGGGACAGCCCAACGAGTACTTCTGTTGATTCAAACCCCTGGCCCGGGCCGAGGGACAGCCCAACGAGTGCTTCTGCTGATCCAGACCCACGGCCCGGGCCGAGGGACAGCCTAACGAGTGCTTCTGCTGATCCAGACCCACGGCCCGGGCCGAGGGACAGCCTAACGAGTGCTTCTGCTGATCCAGACCCACGGCCCGGGCCGAGGGACAGCCCAACGAGTGCTTCTGCTGATCCAGACCCACGGCCCGGACCGAGGGACAGCCTAACGAGTGCTTCTGCTGATCCAGACCCACGGCCCGGGCCGAGGGACAGCCTAACGAGTGCTTCTGCTGATCCAGACCCACGGTCCGGACCGAGGGACAGCCTAATGAGTACTTCTGCTGATCCAGACCCACGGCCCGGGCCGAGGGACAGCCCAACGAGGACAGCCCTTATGTTGATCCAGACTCAGTTTCATGTGTTTGAAAGCATATTGACCATATTGCCCCGAAAGGGAACTAACCAGCTTAGGGAAAGTTCACTGTTCAAAAAGGGAAAATGAAATAATGTCTTTGTTTTTTATTTTTGTCATGCACTTTTCCAATGAAAGTTTATCAATGATTAATTTATCATGCATATTGAATACAGTGAAATATCTTTATACAACATGTAATACCCATCTGTCTGATAGAGAAAGTGAGAGCGTAAGACTTTCTGTTTGGACCGACAGGTGAGGGTTAGTGATGTACATGCTTAAACTTTTTCTTTTTACTTGTTTTTCTTTATACTGTTATCTTGGGTGAATGTTTTCCACTTTAACCCTAAAACTGTACTTATAATCGGTCAAATCAGGAATATGTTGATGTCTGTATGTACTGAAATATTTGTGTTTAAGAAAATGGCTGAATAAAACCTTTTTTTTTAAATATGGTTCTTGGTATCTGAAGTTATGCACCTGAAAACATGTATGAGCATATTAGCTGTTCTATTCCTAGTTCGTCTGAATGCTCAAAGCAATATTTAGAAACTTCCACTGAATTTTGAGCATTAAGGATAATAGGATTTACTCCAGAGAGTACTAGTGAACGGAGCTGCCGTGTGTTTAATGTCTGAGATCCCAAATGTAATTCTGTATTAGGCAAGGCAAGTTTATTTTTTTCTTATTTTTTTTTATTTTTTTTTTTCTATTAAATCTATTTACATGATCGAGAGAGGGATTTAGAGAATTAATATTTCTTAACACTTGTTTTATCTTGTTTTATTAAAACTGTCTTCAGTAATTCATTACTGCACAGCAACTGAACAAAAGTCATTTAATTTGATCATGTTCATTATTTATTGCTGGTAAGCACCTGTAAAATAACACAGTATTGTGTCTAAGGATCATTTGCTCCCTGATCCATTGTGTCAGGATAGATTAAGAGTAATGAGCTTAAGTGAAGCAGGATCACAGATAGAGAGCTTCTCAAGCGTCTTCAGAACACTTTGGCCATCTTCCTCACAGCTCTGTCTGCGCTTTTCCTCTTCCTCGGGATCTCTGTGTCCGACCAGATCCCTGTGTCTGACCCGATCACTGTGTCTGACCTGATCACTGTGTCTGACCCGATCACTGTGTCTGACCTGATCACTGTGTCTGACCCGATCCCTGTGTCCGACCCAATCCTTGTGTCTGCCGGATCCCTGTGTCCGACCTGATCACTGTGTCTGACCCGATCCCTGTGTCCGACCCGATCCCTGTGTCCGACCCAATCCTTGTGTCTGCCGGATCCCTGTGTCCGACCTGATCACTGTGTCTGACCTGATCACTGTGTCTGACCCGATCCCTGTGTCCGACCCAATCCTTGTGTCTGCCGGATCCCTGTGTCCGACCTGATCACTGTGTCTGACCCGATCCCTGAGTCCGGCCCGATCCCTGTGTCCGACCCAATCCTTGTGTCTGCCGGATCCCTGTGTCCGACCTGATCACTGTGTCTGACCCGATCACTGTGTCTGACCCGATCACTGTGTCTGACCTGATCCCTGTGTCTGACCCGATCACTGTGTCTGACCTGATCACTGTGTCTGACCCGATCCCTGTGTCCGACCCAATCCTTGTGTCTGACGGATCCCTGTGTCCGACCTGATCACTGTGTCTGACCCGATCCCTGTGTCCGACCCAATCCCTGTGTCCGACCCAATCCTTGTGTCTGCCGGATCCCTGTGTCTGACCCGATCACTGTGTCTGCCGGATCCCTGTGTCCGACCTGATCACTGTGTCTGACCCGATCACTGTGTCTGACCCAATCCCTGTGTCCGACCCGATCCCTGTGTCCGACCTGATCACTGTGTCTGACCCGATCACTGTGTCTGACCCGATCCCTGTGTCTGACCCGATACCTGTGTCCGACCCAATCACTGTGTCTGACCCGATCACTGTGTCTGACCTGATCACTGTGTCTGACCCGATCCCTGTGTCCACCGGATCCCTGTGTCCGACCCGATCCCTGTGTCTGACCCGATCCCTGTGTCTGACCCGATCCCTGTGTCCGACCCGATCCCTGTGTCCGACCCGATCCCTGTGTCCGACCTGATCACTGTGTCTGACCCGATCACTGTGTCTGACCCGATCACTGTGTCTGACCCGATCCCTATGTCTGACCCGATCCCTGTGTCTGACCCGATACCTGTGTCCGACCCAATCACTGTGTCTGACCCGATCACTGTGTCTGACCCGATCCCTGTGTCCGACCCGATCCCTGTGTCCGACCCGATCACTGTGTCTGACCCGATCCCTGTGTCCGACCCGATCCCTGTGTCCTACCCGATCACTGTGTCTGACCCGATCCCTGTGTCTGACCCGATGCTCCTGCAGGGATGAGCCCTTTAGACGTTGAGGCAGGCATTCAGAACAGATGTGTGACTGTCATTGCTTTAGGCTGCTTGAAACACTTTAATTCACCCAGTAACTCAATGTGTAGCTCGATTCAACTTATCTATGGTAGAACTTTAAGTGTCTTTCATGTGTATTGATGTTTTCCAGTAAACACAAACCAAAGTGTCCCTTTATTTCCTGCTAACGTACATGTCTTTGCTATGTACGGAGCTTCCCCTAGGAAGGATCCCGCAAAACATTCCTGAGAATTACATCAAAATCCGTATTGAAAACTCCCACCTAGTTGAAATCCTTCCAGCGGTGTTCGCTACGGTCAGTGCCTTGGCCTTCCTACAGCTGAATTTTAACAATATAACGCTAACGAATGTCAGAAGCCTGGAGGGACTGCACAACCTGATGCATACAGGGCAACAAAATGCGTTCAATACCATGGACTGCTTTTCGGGACACTCAGATCCTTGACATTTTGGACCTGAAACACAACTGAATAGACGTGCTCCCAGAACATGCCCTGTGCCACCTGCCCAATTTATCCTTCAATCAGCTTACTGTCATTTCCGTCATTCCTTGACTGGCCCCGCATGCAGCCGCAGAACGCAGAGGATCGGGCCGGTGTCGCTCTAGCGCTGCATGACTCAAAGGCTTTGTTGAATTCATCAACTCTATCAGCCCAGAGATAATCCTGATGAACTCATATATGGTGTGTTCAGGGCCTGAATCCAGAGCAGGAAAGTTCTTCCATGAGGTGGAGTTGAAGGCATGCTTGGAGCCGGAAACCTCCTGTCCTCAAACTAAGTGGTGTTTGTGACGGGCAGTGTGTGGTGTTTGTGACGGGCAGTGTGTGTGTTTGTGATGGGCAGTGTGTGGTGTTTGTGACGGGTAGTGTGTGTGTGTTTGTGACGGGTAGTGTGTGTGTTTGTGACGGGCAGTGTGTGGTGTTTGTGACGGCAGTGTGTGTGTTTGTGACGGGTATTGTGTGTGTTTGTGACGGGTAGTGTGTGTGTTTGTGACGGGCAGTGTGTGTGTTTGTGACGGGTATTGTGTGTGTTTGTGACGGGTAGTGTGTGTGTTTGTGACGGCAGTGTGTGTGTTTGTGACGGCAGTGTGTGGTGTTTGTGACGGGCAGTGTGTGGTGTTTGTGACGGGCAGTGTGTGGTGTTTGTGACGGGCAGTGTGTGTGTTTGTGATGGGCAGTGTGTGGTGTTTGTGACGGCAGTGTGTGTGTTTGTGACGGGCAGTGTGTGGTGTTTGTGACGGCAGTGTGTGTGTTTGTGATGGGCAGTGTGTGGTGTTTGTGACGGGTAGTGTGTGTGTGTTTGTGACGGGTAGTGTGTGTGTTTGTGACGGGCAGTGTGTGGTGTTTGTGACGGCAGTGTGTGTGTTTGTGACGGGTAGTGTGTGTGTTTGTGACGGGTAGTGTGTGTGTTTGTGACGGGCAGTGTGTGTGTTTGTGACTGGCAGTGTGTGGTGTTTGTGACGGGCAGTGTGTGGTGTTTGTGACGGCAGTGTGTGTGTGTTTGTGACAGGCAGTGTGTGTGTGTGTGACGGGCAGTGTGTGGTGTTTATGATGGGCAGTGTGTGGTGTTTATGATGGGCAGTGTGTGTGTTTGTGACGGGCAGTGTGTGTGTTTGTGATGGGCAGTGTGTGGTGTTTGTGACGGGAAGTGTGTGTGTGTTTGTGACGGCAGTGTGTGGTGTGTGTGACGGGAAGTGTGTGTGTGTTTGTGACGGCAGTGTGTGTGTTTGTGACGGGCAGTGTGTGGTGTTTGTGACGGGCAGTGTGTGGTGTTTGTGACGGGCAGTGTGTGGTGTTTGTGACGGGCAGTGTGTGGTGTTTGTGACGGCAGTGTGTGTGTTTGTGACAGGCAGTGTGTGTGTTTGTGACGGGCAGTGTGTGGTGTTTGTGACGGGCAGTGTGTGGTGTTTGTGACGGCAGTGTGTGTGTTTGTGACGGGCAGTGTGTGTGTGTTTGTGACGGGCAGTGTGTGTGTTTGTGATGGGCAGTGTGTGTGTTTGTGACAGGCAGTGTGTGGTGTTTATGACGGGCAGTGTGTGTGTTTGTGACGGGCAGTGTGTGTGTTTGTGATGGGCAGTGTGTGGTGTTTATGACGGGAAGTGTGTGTGTGTTTGTGACGGCAGTGTGTGGTGTGTGTGACGGGAAGTGTGTGTGTGTTTGTGACGGCAGTGTGTGTGTTTGTGATGGGCAGTGTGTGGTGTTTGTGACGGCAGTGTGTGGTGTTTGTGACGGGCAGTGTGTGTGTGTTTGTGACGGGCAGTGTGTGTGTTTGTGACGGGCAGTGTGTGTATGTGACGGGCAGTGTGTGTTTGTGACGGGCAGTGTGTGTGTGTTTGTGACGGGCAGTGTGTGTGTTTGTGACGGGCAGTGTGTGGTGTTTGTGACGGGAAGTGTGTGTGTGTTTGTGACGGCAGTGTGTGGTGTGTGTGACGGGAAGTGTGTGTGTGTTTGTGACGGCAGTGTGTGGTGTGTGTGTGACGGGAAGTGTGTGTGTGTTTGTGACGGGCAGTGTGTGGTGTTTGTGACGGGAAGTGTGTGTGTGTGTTTGTGACGGCAGTGTGTGGTGTGTGTGACGGGAAGTGTGTGTGTGTTTGTGACGGCAGTGTATGTGTTTGTGACGGGCAGTGTGTGTGTTTGTGACGGGCAGTGTGTGTGTTTGTGACGGGCAGTGTGTGTGTGTGTTTGTGACGGGCAGTGTGTGTGTTTGTGACGGGCAGTGTGTGTGTTTGTGATGGGCAGTGTGTGTGTTTGTGACGGGTAGTGTGTGGTGTTTGTGACGGCAGTGTGTGGTGTTTGTGACGGGCAGTGTATGTGTTTGTGACGGGTAGTGTGCGGTTTTTGTGAAGGGCAGTGTGTGTGTTTGTGACGGGCAGTGTGTGGTGTTTGTGAAGGGCAGTGTGTGTGTGTTTGTGACTGCAGTGTGTGTGTTTGTGACGGGCAGTGTGTGGTGTTTGTGACGGGCAGTGACGGGCAGTGTGTGTGTGTTTGTGACGGGCAGTGTGTGGTTTTTGTGACGGGCAGTGTGTGGTGTTTGTGACGGGCAGTGACGGGCAGTGTGTGTGTTTGTGATGGGCAGTGTGAGGTGTTTGTGACGGGCAGTGTGTGGTGTTTGTGACGGGCAGTGTGTGTGTTTTTGACGGGCAGTGTGTGGTGTTTGTGACGGGCAGTGTGTGGTTTTTGTGACGGGCAGTGTGTGGTGTTTGTGACGGCAGTGTGTGGTGTTTGTGACGGGCAGTGTGTGTGTTTGTGACGGGAAGTGTGTGTGTGTGTTTGTGACGGCAGTGTGTGGTGTGTGTGACGGGAAGTGTGTGTGTGTTTGTGACGGCAGTGTATGTGTTTGTGACGGGCAGTGTGTGGTGTTTGTGACGGGCAGTGTGTGTGTTTGTGACGGGCAGTGTGTGTGTTTGTGACGGGAAGTGTGTGTGTGTGTTTGTGACGGCAGTGTGTGGTGTGTGACGGGCAGTGTGTGGTGTATGTGACGGCAGTGTGTGTGTTTGTGACGGGCAGTGTGTGTGTTTGTGACGGGAAGTGTGTGTGTGTGTGTTTGTGACGGCAGTGTGTGGTGTGTGTGACGGGAAGTGTGTGTGTGTTTGTGACGGCAGTGTGTGTGTTTGTGACGGGAAGTGTGTGTGTGTGTTTGTGACGGCAGTGTGTGGTGTGTGACGGGCAGTGTGTGGTGTATGTGACGGCAGTGTGTGTGTTTGTGACGGGCAGTGTGTGTGTTTGTGACGGGAAGTGTGTGTGTGTGTGTTTGTGACGGCAGTGTGTGGTGTTTGTGACGGGCAGTGTGTGGTGTTTGTGACGGGCAGTGTGTGTGTTTGTGACGGGAAGTGTGTGTGTGTGTTTGTGACGGCAGTGTGTGGTGTGTGTGACGGGAAGTGTGTGTGTGTTTGTGACGGCAGTGTATGTGTTTGTGACGGGCAGTGTGTGGTGTTTGTGACGGGCAGTGTGTGTGTTTGTGACGGGCAGTGTGTGTGTTTGTGACGGGAAGTGTGTGTGTGTGTTTGTGACGGCAGTGTGTGGTGTGTGATGGGCAGTGTGTGGTGTATGTGACGGCAGTGTGTGTGTTTGTGACGGGCAGTGTGTGTGTTTGTGACGGGAAGTGTGTGTGTGTGTGTTTGTGACGGCAGTGTGTGGTGTGTGTGACGGGAAGTGTGTGTGTGTTTGTGACGGCAGTGTATGTGTTTGTGACGGGCAGTGTGTGGTGTTTGTGACGGGCAGTGTGTGTGTTTGTGACGGGTAGTGTGTGGTGTTTGTGACGGCAGTGTGTGTGTTTGTGACGGGCAGTGTGTGTGTTTGTGACGGCAGTGTGTGGTGTTTGTGACGGCAGTGTGTGGTGTTTGTGAAGGGCAGTGTGTGGTTTTTGTGACGGGCAGTGTGTGGTGTTTGTGACGGGCAGTGACGGGCAGTGTGTGTGTTTGTGACGGGCAGTGTGTGTGTTTGTGACGGGCGGTGTGTGGTGTTTGTGACGGGCAGTGTGGTGTTTGTGACGGGCAGTGTGTGGTGTTTGTGAAGGGCAGTGTGTGGTGTTTGTGAAGGGCAGTGTGTGTGTGTTTGTGACGGCAGTGTGTGTGTTTGTGAAGGGCAGTGTGTGTGTGTTTGTGACGGGCAGTGTGTGGTTTTTGTGACGGGCAGTGTGTGGTGTTTGTGACGGGCAGTGACGGGTAGTGTGTGTGTTTGTGACGGGCAGTGTGTGTGTTTGTGACGGGAAGTGTGTGTCTGTGTTTGTGACGGCAGTGTGTGGTGTGTGTGACGGGAAGTGTGTGTGTGTTTGTGACGGCAGTGTATGTGTTTGTGACGGGCAGTGTGTGGTGTTTGTGACGGGCAGTGTGTGTGTTTGTGACGGGCAGTGTGTGTGTGTTTGTGACGGGCAGTGTGTGTGTTTGTGATGGGCAGTGTGTGTGTTTGTGACGGGTAGTGTGTGGTGTTTGTGACGGCAGTGTGTGGTGTTTGTGACGGGCAGTGTGTGGTGTTTGTGAAGGGCAGTGTGTGGTGTTTGTGACGGCAGTGTGTGGTGTTTGTGACGGGCAGTGTGTGGTGTTTGTGAAGGGCAGTGTGTGGTGTTTGTGACGGGCAGTGACGGGCAGTGTGTGGTGTTTGTGACGGGCAGTGACGGCAGTGTGTGGTGTGTGTGACGGGAAGTGTGTGTGTGTTTGTGACAGCAGTGTATGTGTTTGTGACGGCAGTGTGTGGTGTTTGTGACGGGCAGTGTGTGTGTTTGTGACGGGTAGTGTGTGGTGTTTGTGACGGCAGTGTGTGGTGTTTGTGACGGCAGTGTGTGGTGTTTGTGACGGGAAGTGTGTGTGTGTTTGTGACGGGCAGTGTGTGTGTTTGTGACGGCAGTGTGTGGTGTTTGTGACAGGAAGTGTGTGTGTGTTTGTGACGGGCAGTGTGTGTGTTTGTGACGGCAGTGTGTGGTGTTTGTGACGGGCAGTGTGTGGGTTTGTGACGGGCAGAGTTTGGTGTTTGTGACGGGAAGTGTGTGTGTGTGTTTGTGACGGCAGTGTGTGGTGTGTGTGACGGGAAGTGTGTGTGTGTTTGTGACGGCAGTGTATGTGTTTGTGACGGGCAGTGTGTGTGTTTGTGACGGGCAGTGTGTGTGTTTGTGACGGGCAGTGTGTGTGTGTGTTTGTGACGGCAGTGTGTGTGTTTGTGATGGGCAGTGTGTGTGTTTGTGACGGGTAGTGTGTGGTGTTTGTGACGGCAGTGTGTGGTGTTTGTGACGGGCAGTGTGTGGTGTTTGTGAAGGGCAGTGTGTGGTGTTTGTGACGGGCAGTGACGGGCAGTGTGTGGTGTTTGTGACGGGCAGTGACGGCAGTGTGTGGTGTGTGTGACGGGAAGTGTGTGTGTGTTTGTGACAGCAGTGTATGTGTTTGTGACGGCAGTGTGTGGTGTTTGTGACGGGCAGTGTGTGTGTTTGTGACGGGTAGTGTGTGGTGTTTGTGACGGCAGTGTGTGGTGTTTGTGACGGCAGTGTGTGGTGTTTGTGACGGGAAGTGTGTGTGTGTTTGTGACGGGCAGTGTGTGTGTTTGTGACGGCAGTGTGTGGTGTTTGTGACAGGAAGTGTGTGTGTGTTTGTGACGGGCAGTGTGTGTGTTTGTGACGGCAGTGTGTGGTGTTTGTGACGGGCAGTGTGTGGGTTTGTGACGGGCAGAGTTTGGTGTTTGTGACGGGAAGTGTGTGTGTGTGTTTGTGACGGCAGTGTGTGGTGTGTGTGACGGGAAGTGTGTGTGTGTTTGTGACGGCAGTGTATGTGTTTGTGACGGGCAGTGTGTGTGTTTGTGACGGGCAGTGTGTGTGTTTGTGACGGGCAGTGTGTGTGTGTGTTTGTGACGGGCAGTGTGTGTGTTTGTGATGGGCAGTGTGTGTGTTTGTGATGGGCAGTGTGTGTGTTTGTGACGGGTAGTGTGTGGTGTTTGTGACGGCAGTGTGTGGTGTTTGTGACGGGCAGTGTATGTGTTTGTGACGGGCAGTGTGTGTGTTTGTGACGGGTAGTGTGCGGTTTTTGTGACGGCAGTGTGTGTGTTTGTGACGGGCAGTGTGTGGTGTTTGTGAAGGGCAGTGTGTGTGTGTTTGTGACTGCAGTGTGTGTGTTTGTGAAGGGCAGTGTGTGTGTGTTTGTGACGGGCAGTGTGTGTGTGTTTGTGACGGGCAGTGTGTGGTGTTTGTGAAGGGCAGTGTGTGTGTGTTTGTGACTGCAGTGTGTGTGTTTGTGACGGGTAGTGTGTGGTGTTTGTGACGGGCAGTGTGTGGTGTTTGTGACGGGCAGTGTGTGTGTTTGTGACGGGTAGTGTGCGGTTTTTGTGACGGCAGTGTGTGTGTTTGTGACGGGCAGTGTGTGGTGTTTGTGAAGGGCAGTGTGTGTGTGTTTGTGACTGCAGTGTGTGTGTTTGTGAAGGGCAGTGTGTGTGTGTTTGTGACGGGCAGTGTGTGGTTTTTGTGACGGGCAGTGTGTGGTGTTTGTGACGGGCAGTGACGGGCAGTGTGTGTGTTTGTGATGGGCAGTGTGAGGTGTTTGTGACGGGCAGTGTGTGTGTTTGTGACGGGCAGTGTGTGTGTTTGTGACGGGCAGTGTGTGTTTGTGACGGGCAGTGTGTGTGTGTTTGTGACGGGCAGTGTGTGGTGTTTGTGACAGGCAGTGTGTGTGTGTGTTTGTGACGGCAGTGTGTGGTGTGTGTGACGGGAAGTGTGTGTGGTGTATGTGACGGGCAGTGTGTGGTGTTTATGACGGGCAGTGTGTGGTGTTTGTGACGGGCAGTGTGTGGTGTATGTGACGGGCAGTGTGTGTGTTTGTGACGGGCAGTGTGTGTGTTTGTGACGGGAAGTGTGTGTGTTTGTGACGGCAGTGTGTGGTGTTTGTGACGGCAGTGTGTGTGTTTGTGATGGGAAGTGTGTGTGTTTGTGACGGCAGTGTGTGGTGTTTGTGACGGCAGTGTGTGTGTTTGTGACGGGAAGTGTGTGTGTTTGTGACGGCAGTGTGTGGTGTTTGTGACGGCAGTGTGTGTGTTTGTGATGGGAAGTGTGTGTGTTTGTGACGGCAGTGTGTGGTGTTTGTGACGGCAGTGTGTGTGTTTGTGACGGGCAGTGTGTGGTGTTTGTGACGGGCAGTGTGTGTGTTTGTGACGGGCAGTGTGTGTGTGTTTGTGACGGGCAGTGTGTGTGTTTGTGACGGGCAGTGTGTGGTGTTTGTGAAGGGCAGTGTGTGGTGTTTGTGACGGGCAGTGTGTGTGTTTGTGACGGCAGTGTGTGTGTTTGTGACGGCAGTGTGTGGTGTTTGTGACGGGCAGTGTGTGGTGTTTGTGACGGGCAGTGTGTGGTGTTTGTGACGGGCAGTGTGTGGTGTATGTGACGGGCAGTGTGTGTGTTTGTGACGGCAGTGTGTGGTGTTTGTGACGGGCAGTGTGTGGTGTTTGTGACGGGCAGTGTGTGTGTTTGTGACGGGCACTGTGTGTGTTTGTGACGGCAGTGTGTGTGTTTGTGACGGCAGTGTGTGGTGTTTGTGACGGGCAGTGTGTGGTGTGTGGTGTTTGTGACGGGCAGTGTGTGGTGTTTGTGACGGGCAGTGTGTGGTGTTTGTGACGGGCAGTGTGTGTGTTTGTGACGGGCAGTGTGTGGTGTTTGTGACGGGCAGTGTGTGTGTTTGTGACGGGCAGTGTGTGGTGTTTGTGACGGGCAGTGTGTGTGTTTGTGACGGGCAGTGTGTGTGTTTGTGACGGGCAGTGTGTGTGTTTGTGACGGCAGTGTGTGGTGTTTGTGACGGCAGTGTGTGGTGTTTGTGAAGGGCAGTGTGTGTGTGTTTGTGACTGCAGTGTGTGTGTTTGTGAAGGGCAGTGTGTGTGTGTTTGTGACGGGCAGTGTGTGGTTTTTGTGACGGGCAGTGTGTGGTGTTTGTGACGGGCAGTGACGGGCAGTGTGTGGTGTTTGTGACGGGCAGTGTGAGGTGTTTGTGACGGGCAGTGTGTGGTGTTTGTGACGGGCAGTGTGTGTGTTTGTGACGGGCAGTGTGTGGTGTTTGTGACGGGCAGTGTGTGGTTTTTGTGACGGGCAGTGTGTGGTTTTTGTGACGGCAGTGTGTGTGTTTGTGACGGGCAGTGTGTGTGTTTGTGACGGGAAGTGTGTGTGTGTGTTTGTGACGGCAGTGTGTGGTGTGTGTGACGGGAAGTGTGTGTGTGTTTGTGACGGCAGTGTATGTGTTTGTGACGGGCAGTGTGTGGTGTTTGTGACGGGCAGTGTGTGTGTTTGTGACGGGCAGTGTGTGTGTTTGTGACGGGAAGTGTGTGTGTGTGTTTGTGACGGCAGTGTGTGGTGTGTGACGGGCAGTGTGTGGTGTATGTGACGGCAGTGTGTGTGTTTGTGACGGGCAGTGTGTGTGTTTGTGACGGGAAGTGTGTGTGTGTGTTTGTGACGGCAGTGTGTGGTGTGTGTGACGGGAAGTGTGTGTGTGTTTGTGACGGCAGTGTATGTGTTTGTGACGGGCAGTGTGTGGTGTTTGTGACGGGCAGTGTGTGTGTTTGTGACGGGTAGTGTGTGGTGTTTGTGACGGCAGTGTGTGTGTTTGTGACGGGCAGTGTGTGTGTTTGTGACGGGTAGTGTGTGGTGTTTGTGACGGCAGTGTGTGTTTGTGACGGGCAGTGTGTGTGTTTGTGACGGGTAGTGTGTGGTTTTTGTGACGGGCAGTGTGTGGTGTTTGTGACGGGCAGTGACGGGCAGTGTGTGGTGTATGTGACGGGCAGTGTGTGTGTTTGTGACGGGCAGTGTGTGTGTTTGTGACGGGCGGTGTGTGGTGTTTGTGACGGGCAGTGTGTGGTGTTTGTGACGGGCAGTGTGGTGTTTGTGACGGGCAGTGTGTGGTGTTTGTGAAGGGCAGTGTGTGGTGTTTGTGAAGGGCAGTGTGTGTGTGTTTGTGACGGCAGTGTGTGTGTTTGTGAAGGGCAGTGTGTGTGTGTTTGTGACGGGCAGTGTGTGGTTTTTGTGACGGGCAGTGTGTGGTGTTTGTGACGGGCAGTGACGGGTAGTGTGTGTGTTTGTGACGGGCAGTGTGTGTGTTTGTGACGGGAAGTGTGTGTCTGTGTTTGTGACGGGCAGTGTGTGGTGTGTGTGACGGGAAGTGTGTGTGTGTTTGTGACGGCAGTGTATGTGTTTGTGACGGGAAGTGTGTGTGTTTGTGACGGCAGTGTGTGGTTTTTGTGACGGCAGTGTGTGTGTTTGTGATGGGAAGTGTGTGTGTTTGTGACGGCAGTGTGTGGTATTTGTGACGGCAGTGTGTGTGTTTGTGACGGGCAGTGTGTGGTGTTTGTGACGGGCAGTGTGTGTGTTTGTGACGGGCAGTGTGTGTGTTTGTGACGGGCAGTGTGTGTGTTTGTGACGGCAGTGTGTGTGTTTGTGATGGGAAGTGTGTGTGTTTGTGACGGCAGTGTGTGGTATTTGTGACGGCAGTGTGTGTGTTTGTGACGGGCAGTGTGTGGTGTTTGTGACTGGCAGTGTGTGTGTTTGTGACGGGCAGTGTGTGTGTTTGTGACGGGCAGTGTGTGTGTTTGTGACGGGAAGTGTGTGTGTTTGTGACGGCAGTGTGTGTGTTTGTGATGGGAAGTGTGTGTGTTTGTGACGGCAGTGTGTGGTGTTTGTGACGGCAGTGTGTGTGTTTGTGACGGGAAGTGTGTGTGTTTGTGACGGCAGTGTGTGGTGTTTGTGACGGCAGTGTGTGTGTTTGTGATGGGAAGTGTGTGTGTTTGTGACGGCAGTGTGTGGTGTTTGTGACGGCAGTGTGTGTGTTTGTGACGGGCAGTGTGTGGTGTTTGTGACGGGCAGTGTGTGTGTTTGTGACGGGCAGTGTGTGTGTTTGTGACGGGCAGTGTGTGTGTTTGTGACGGCAGTGTGTGTGTTTGTGACGGGCAGTGTGTGTGTTTGTGACGGCAGTGTGTGGTGTTTGTGACGGGCAGTGTGTGGTGTTTGTGACGGGCAGTGTGTGTGTTTGTGACGGCAGTGTGTGGTGTTTGTGACTGGCAGTGTGTGTGTTTGTGACGGGCAGTGTGTGGTGTTTGTGACGGGCAGTGTGTGTGTTTGTGACGGGCAGTGTGTGTGTGTTTGTGACAGGCAGTGTGTGTGTTTGTGACGGGTAGTGTGTGTGTTTGTGACAGGTAGTGTGTGTGTGTTTGTGACGGGCAGTGACGGGCAGTGTGTGTGTGTTTGTGACGGGCAGTGTGTGTGTTTGTGACAGGCAGTGTGTGTGTTTATGACGGGTAGTGTGTGGTGTGTGACGGGCAGTGTGTGGTGTTTGTGACGGGCAGTGTGTGTGTTTGTGACAGGCAGTGTGTGTGTTTATGACGGGTAGTGTGTGTGTTTGTGACGGGCAGTGTGTGTGTGTGTGACAGGCAGTGTGTGGTGTTTGTGACGGGCAGTGTGTGGGTTTGTGACGGGCAGAGTTTGGTGTTTGTGACGGGAAGTGTGTGTGTGTGTTTGTGACGGCAGTGTGTGGTGTGTGTGACGGGAAGTGTGTGTGTGTTTGTGACGGCAGTGTATGTGTTTGTGACGGGCAGTGTGTGTGTTTGTGACGGGCAGTGTGTGTGTTTGTGACGGGCAGTGTGTGTGTGTGTTTGTGACGGCAGTGTGTGTGTTTGTGATGGGCAGTGTGTGTGTTTGTGACGGGTAGTGTGTGGTGTTTGTGACGGCAGTGTGTGGTGTTTGTGACGGGCAGTGTGTGGTGTTTGTGAAGGGCAGTGTGTGGTGTTTGTGACGGGCAGTGACGGGCAGTGTGTGGTGTTTGTGACGGGCAGTGACGGCAGTGTGTGGTGTGTGTGACGGGAAGTGTGTGTGTGTTTGTGACAGCAGTGTATGTGTTTGTGACGGCAGTGTGTGGTGTTTGTGACGGGCAGTGTGTGTGTTTGTGACGGGTAGTGTGTGGTGTTTGTGACGGCAGTGTGTGGTGTTTGTGACGGCAGTGTGTGGTGTTTGTGACGGGAAGTGTGTGTGTGTTTGTGACGGGCAGTGTGTGTGTTTGTGACGGCAGTGTGTGGTGTTTGTGACAGGAAGTGTGTGTGTGTTTGTGACGGGCAGTGTGTGTGTTTGTGACGGCAGTGTGTGGTGTTTGTGACGGGCAGTGTGTGGGTTTGTGACGGGCAGAGTTTGGTGTTTGTGACGGGAAGTGTGTGTGTGTGTTTGTGACGGCAGTGTGTGGTGTGTGTGACGGGAAGTGTGTGTGTGTTTGTGACGGCAGTGTATGTGTTTGTGACGGGCAGTGTGTGTGTTTGTGACGGGCAGTGTGTGTGTTTGTGACGGGCAGTGTGTGTGTGTGTTTGTGACGGGCAGTGTGTGTGTTTGTGACGGGCAGTGTGTGTGTTTGTGATGGGCAGTGTGTGTGTTTGTGACGGGTAGTGTGTGGTGTTTGTGACGGCAGTGTGTGGTGTTTGTGACGGGCAGTGTATGTGTTTGTGACGGGCAGTGTGTGTGTTTGTGACGGGTAGTGTGCGGTTTTTGTGACGGCAGTGTGTGTGTTTGTGACGGGCAGTGTGTGGTGTTTGTGAAGGGCAGTGTGTGTGTGTTTGTGACTGCAGTGTGTGTGTTTGTGAAGGGCAGTGTGTGTGTGTTTGTGACGGGCAGTGTGTGTGTGTTTGTGACGGGCAGTGTGTGGTGTTTGTGAAGGGCAGTGTGTGTGTGTTTGTGACTGCAGTGTGTGTTTGTGACGGGTAGTGTGTGGTGTTTGTGACGGGCAGTGTGTGGTGTTTGTGACGGGCAGTGTGTGTGTTTGTGACGGGTAGTGTGCGGTTTTTGTGACGGCAGTGTGTGTGTTTGTGATGGGCAGTGTGTGGTGTTTGTGAAGGGCAGTGTGTGTGTGTTTGTGACTGCAGTGTGTGTGTTTGTGAAGGGCAGTGTGTGTGTGTTTGTGACGGGCAGTGTGTGGTTTTTGTGACGGGCAGTGTGTGGTGTTTGTGACGGGCAGTGACGGGCAGTGTGTGTGTTTGTGATGGGCAGTGTGAGGTGTTTGTGACGGGCAGTGTGTGTGTTTGTGACGGGCAGTGTGTGTGTTTGTGACGGGCAGTGTGTGTTTGTGACGGGCAGTGTGTGTGTGTTTGTGACGGGCAGTGTGTGGTGTTTGTGACAGGCAGTGTGTGTGTGTGTTTGTGACGGCAGTGTGTGGTGTGTGTGACGGGAAGTGTGTGTGGTGTATGTGACGGGCAGTGTGTGGTGTTTATGACGGGCAGTGTGTGGTGTTTGTGACGGGCAGTGTGTGGTGTATGTGACGGGCAGTGTGTGTGTTTGTGACGGGCAGTGTGTGTGTTTGTGACGGGAAGTGTGTGTGTTTGTGACGGCAGTGTGTGGTGTTTGTGACGGCAGTGTGTGTGTTTGTGATGGGAAGTGTGTGTGTTTGTGACGGCAGTGTGTGGTGTTTGTGACGGCAGTGTGTGTGTTTGTGACGGGAAGTGTGTGTGTTTGTGACGGCAGTGTGTGGTGTTTGTGACGGCAGTGTGTGTGTTTGTGATGGGAAGTGTGTGTGTTTGTGACGGCAGTGTGTGGTGTTTGTGACGGCAGTGTGTGTGTTTGTGACGGGCAGTGTGTGGTGTTTGTGACGGGCAGTGTGTGTGTTTGTGACGGGCAGTGTGTGTGTGTTTGTGACGGGCAGTGTGTGTGTTTGTGACGGGCAGTGTGTGGTGTTTGTGAAGGGCAGTGTGTGGTGTTTGTGACGGGCAGTGTGTGTGTTTGTGACGGCAGTGTGTGGTGTTTGTGACGGGCAGTGTGTGGTGTTTGTGACGGGCAGTGTGTGGTGTTTGTGACGGGCAGTGTGTGGTGTATGTGACGGGCAGTGTGTGTGTTTGTGACGGCAGTGTGTGGTGTTTGTGACGGGCAGTGTGTGGTGTTTGTGACGGGCAGTGTGTGTGTTTGTGACGGGCAGTGTGTGTGTTTGTGACGGCAGTGTGTGTGTTTGTGACGGCAGTGTGTGGTGTTTGTGACGGGCAGTGTGTGGTGTGTGGTGTTTGTGACGGGCAGTGTGTGGTGTTTGTGACGGGCAGTGTGTGGTGTTTGTGACGGGCAGTGTGTGTGTTTGTGACGGGCAGTGTGTGTGTTTGTGACGGGCAGTGTGTGGTGTTTGTGACGGGCAGTGTGTGTGTTTGTGACGGGCAGTGTGTGTGTTTGTGACGGGCAGTGTGTGTGTTTGTGACGGCAGTGTGTGGTGTTTGTGACGGCAGTGTGTGGTGTTTGTGAAGGGCAGTGTGTGTGTGTTTGTGACTGCAGTGTGTGTGTTTGTGAAGGGCAGTGTGTGTGTGTTTGTGACGGGCAGTGTGTGGTTTTTGTGACGGGCAGTGTGTGGTGTTTGTGACGGGCAGTGACGGGCAGTGTGTGGTGTTTGTGACGGGCAGTGTGAGGTGTTTGTGACGGGCAGTGTGTGGTGTTTGTGACGGGCAGTGTGTGTGTTTGTGACGGGCAGTGTGTGGTGTTTGTGACGGGCAGTGTGTGGTTTTTGTGACGGGCAGTGTGTGGTGTTTGTGACGGCAGTGTGTGTGTTTGTGACGGGCAGTGTGTGTGTTTGTGACGGGAAGTGTGTGTGTGTGTTTGTGACGGCAGTGTGTGGTGTGTGTGACGGGAAGTGTGTGTGTGTTTGTGACGGCAGTGTGTGGTGTTTGTGACGGGCAGTGTGTGGTGTTTGTGACGGGCAGTGTGTGGTGTTTGTGACGGGTAGTGTGTGTGTTTGTGACGGGCAGTGTGTGGTGTTTGTGACGGGCAGTGTGTGTGTTTGTGACGGGCAGTGTGTGTGTTTGTGACGGGAAGTGTGTGTGTGTGTTTGTGACGGCAGTGTGTGGTGTGTGACGGGCAGTGTGTGGTGTATGTCACGGCAGTGTGTGTGTTTGTGACGGGCAGTGTGTGTGTTTGTGACGGGAAGTGTGTGTGTGTGTTTGTGACGGCAGTGTGTGGTGTGTGTGACGGGAAGTGTGTGTGTGTTTGTGACGGCAGTGTATGTGTTTGTGACGGGCAGTGTGTGGTGTTTGTGACGGGCAGTGTGTGTGTTTGTGACGGGTAGTGTGTGGTGTTTGTGACGGCAGTGTGTGTGTTTGTGACGGGCAGTGTGTGTGTTTGTGACGGGTAGTGTGTGGTGTTTGTGACGGCAGTGTGTGTTTGTGACGGGCAGTGTGTGTGTTTGTGACGGGTAGTGTGTGGTTTTTGTGACGGGCAGTGTGTGGTGTTTGTGACGGGCAGTGACGGGCAGTGTGTGGTGTATGTGACGGGCAGTGTGTGTGTTTGTGACGGGCAGTGTGTGTGTTTGTGACGGGCGGTGTGTGGTGTTTGTGACGGGCAGTGTGTGGTGTTTGTGACGGGCAGTGTGGTGTTTGTGACGGGCAGTGTGTGGTGTTTGTGAAGGGCAGTGTGTGGTGTTTGTGAAGGGCAGTGTGTGTGTGTTTGTGACGGCAGTGTGTGTGTTTGTGAAGGGCAGTGTGTGTGTGTTTGTGACGGGCAGTGTGTGGTTTTTGTGACGGGCAGTGTGTGGTGTTTGTGACGGGCAGTGACGGGTAGTGTGTGTGTTTGTGACGGGCAGTGTGTGTGTTTGTGACGGGAAGTGTGTGTCTGTGTTTGTGACGGGCAGTGTGTGGTGTGTGTGACGGGAAGTGTGTGTGTGTTTGTGACGGCAGTGTATGTGTTTGTGACGGGAAGTGTGTGTGTTTGTGACGGCAGTGTGTGGTTTTTGTGACGGCAGTGTGTGTGTTTGTGATGGGAAGTGTGTGTGTTTGTGACGGCAGTGTGTGGTATTTGTGACGGCAGTGTGTGTGTTTGTGACGGGCAGTGTGTGGTGTTTGTGACTGGCAGTGTGTGTGTTTGTGACGGGCAGTGTGTGTGTTTGTGACGGGCAGTGTGTGTGTTTGTGACGGGAAGTGTGTGTGTTTGTGACGGCAGTGTGTGTGTTTGTGATGGGAAGTGTGTGTGTTTGTGACGGCAGTGTGTGGTGTTTGTGACGGCAGTGTGTGTGTTTGTGACGGGAAGTGTGTGTGTTTGTGACGGCAGTGTGTGGTGTTTGTGACGGCAGTGTGTGTGTTTGTGATGGGAAGTGTGTGTGTTTGTGACGGCAGTGTGTGGTGTTTGTGACGGCAGTGTGTGTGTTTGTGACGGGCAGTGTGTGGTGTTTGTGACGGGCAGTGTGTGTGTTTGTGACGGGCAGTGTGTGTGTTTGTGACGGGCAGTGTGTGTGTTTGTGACGGCAGTGTGTGTGTTTGTGATGGGAAGTGTGTGTGTTTGTGACGGCAGTGTGTGGTATTTGTGACGGCAGTGTGTGGTGTTTGTGACGGGCAGTGTGTGGTGTTTGTGACTGGCAGTGTGTGTGTTTGTGACGGGCAGTGTGTGTGTTTGTGACGGGCAGTGTGTGTGTTTGTGACGGGAAGTGTGTGTGTTTGTGACGGCAGTGTGTGTGTTTGTGATGGGAAGTGTGTGTGTTTGTGACGGCAGTGTGTGGTGTTTGTGACGGCAGTGTGTGTGTTTGTGACGGGAAGTGTGTGTGTTTGTGACGGCAGTGTGTGGTGTTTGTGACGGCAGTGTGTGTGTTTGTGATGGGAAGTGTGTGTGTTTGTGACGGCAGTGTGTGGTGTTTGTGACGGCAGTGTGTGTGTTTGTGACGGGCAGTGTGTGTGTTTGTGACGGCAGTGTGTGGTGTTTGTGACGGGCAGTGTGTGGTGTTTGTGACGGGCAGTGTGTGGTGTTTGTGACGGGCAGTGTGTGTGTTTGTGACGGGCAGTGTGTGTGTGTTTGTGACGGGCAGTGTGTGGTGTTTGTGACGGGGCAGTGTGTGTGTTTGTGACGGGCAGTGTGTGTGTTTGTGACGGGCAGTGTGTGTGTTTGTGACGGCAGTGTGTGTGTTTGTGACGGGCAGTGTGTGTGTTTGTGACGGCAGTGTGTGGTGTTTGTGACGGGCAGTGTGTGGTGTTTGTGACGGGCAGTGTGTGTGTTTGTGACGGCAGTGTGTGGTGTTTGTGACTGGCAGTGTGTGTGTTTGTGACGGGCAGTGTGTGTGGTGTTTGTGACGGGCAGTGTGTGTGTTTGTGACGGGCAGTGTGTGTGTGTTTGTGACAGGCAGTGTGTGTGTTTGTGACGGGTAGTGTGTGTGTTTGTGACGGGTAGTGTGTGTGTGTTTGTGACGGGCAGTGACGGGCAGTGTGTGTGTGTTTGTGACGGGCAGTGTGTGTGTTTGTGACAGGCAGTGTGTGTGTTTATGACGGGTAGTGTGTGGTGTGTGACGGGCAGTGTGTGGTGTTTGTGACGGGCAGTGTGTGTGTTTGTGACAGGCAGTGTGTGTGTTTATGACGGGTAGTGTGTGGTGTGTGACGGGCAGTGTGTGGTGTTTGTGACAGGCAGTGTGTGTGTTTGTGACGGGCAGTGTGTGGTGTTTGTGACGGGTAGTGTGTGTGTATTTGTGACGGGCAGTGTGTGTGTTTGTGACGGGCAGTGTGTGTGTATTTGTGACGGGCAGTGTGTGTGTTTGTGACGGGTAGTGTGTGTGTTTGTGACGGGCAGTGTGTGGTGTGTGACGGGCAGTGTGTGTGTTTGTGACGGGCAGTGTGTGTGTTTGTGACGGGTAGTGTGTGTGTTTGTGACGGGCAGTGTGTGGTGTTTGTGATGCGCAGTGTGTGTGTTGGGCCTGGTGCTGGCAGTGCCTGCTGGGATGTGTGTTTGTACGAGCCGCCCCAGAATGCACTGCTTCGAGCTGAACAGCAGAGCACAGTTATATTAATGCACATCTACATCTCATACACCACAGTTTGGGATGTGTGTTTCGTGTGTGGACTGAATAGAAGCAAAAATGCACTTTTGTTTTCCCATGAATGTTTTTTTTCCACATACAATTACAATTAATAGTATAACGATCTATAGATGTGAAAAATGTTTCAGCTTCTGCACTGCTCTCATTTACTCTTCAACTTTAGTATATTATTACACTGCAAAAAAAAAAAAAAATTCTATGATAAATCACTTGTTTTACCTTATTTTTCAAGCTGCCTTGAATACAAATGTTTAATAAATGAGATTATGTAAATCTGACAGTAAAAATGTAATAGTAGGAAGAAGACATTAGACTCTTTTCATTTTTAAACAATACCTTAAAAACGTTTTATTTCTAAATGGATTTAAAGCACAGAGTTTACATAATAAACACGCTTGACATTTTGATATGCCGTACATGGATTCTCATCTGCTCTTAAATCACTTTCAAAATATCAGTGAAAAATTCGTTACAAAACAATAAAAATAATAATAATAAAACGGTTTGACAGCAAAAACTAGATGAGAGAGTCTGGTTTCAGATGTCCGTACAGTCGTAGACTTTCACCGAAGATCCTCAAGGCAAAAGTTGTTCAAAGAAGAAATACAGTCAGACAGTCGGACATACATCTACGTACATCTATAGAGTCACGATGGACAGAGAGGGTTGTTAGAGGGATTGATGACTAGATTGCTTAGACTGAATGGAATGAAACCTAAAGATGGCAGTATGGAGCTAATTATGAGATTACAGAGAGATCACCAGAACTAACGCAGAAACGGGTCTGAGAGCAGCAGGACTGATTGCGATGAAGAGCAGGAGGTGTACATTACTGAAACTGTTTTCTGCTTACAGACACATATGTGCATAGACCAGTATGGGCAAGTTACTTAGCATTTTTATGATTTTTTTTTATTTATTTTTTAAGAATACAAGCCAGATCATATATTTATAAAGACTGTACAGAAGAACAGAAACACTTTAGCTGAACCAGGATAAACTTTAAAAACACTTTCACACAAAAATAAACATTCTTCACAAAGAGCTGCTTGTGACATCAAACGTTTGGTCCATCAAATACACACGTAAAACACGTGGAATGCGTCAGTGTGTCAGTAATAATAACCTCGATTTGCCTCGATAATTTTCTGTTCTATTCTCATTTTCAGCTCCGACACGAGAGCGGAGCTGATGCCAGTGCCGTCTGTGCGACTGATGGACCCGGACACCGAGGGCACGTCCCGCTGAGACCCGGTCGGCCCGGACACCGAGGGAACGTCCCGCTGGATACGCTGAGACCCGGTCGGCCCGGACACCGAGGGAACGTCCCGCTGGATACGCTGAGACCCGGTCGGCCCGGTCGCTGCTAGAGGGGGAGGGAGGACCGGAGCGCTGGGAATGGGTCGCTTGGTTCTGGAGCTGCCGTTGTTTCCCTTGAGCTTGTCACTCGTGTCTTCATCATCCTCATCATGGTTACGGTCGTGTCCAAACGCTGGCCTGAAGCTCCAGTGCTGAGGCTCTTTGGCCCTCCTGCGAATGATGCGCCGCGCTGGCCTGATCCTATTGGACTTTGTGTTGCGAAAGAACAGAAGAGTGGAGATCAAAACTGTCAGCAAAACCATAACAGAGATGAAGCCGACCGCCAGACCAAGAGCTTTCAGTGGATTCTCTCGGCTCTGCATTAGGAACGCGGCCATGGGCCCTCTGAGCCCGTTCTGTCAAAAGAGAAAGAAACATTACAAGAAAGGGTTGTAAATAATGTACACAACATGAAGAAGTACCGTAGTTGTACCATGGTACGATAAAACAACTGTATATACACACACACACTCCAGATTCCTGTATCAAGGCATTCGCATCATACCCCAAAGTGCTGTATCACAAACACAGATATAAATAATCATCCAAAGCCGTTGAATTCCCCCAGCGCACACACACTGACCCCTGACCCTGGTCTCACCGGCTCAGTGATGTCGATGTTCACGACCGCTGTGGTGCTGAAGGACGGAGAGCCTCGATCCCGGGCCTGGACCAGAACTGACCACCTGCAGTCCTTCTGTCTGGTGATGTTCTGCACGATCTCCATAGACCTGATGTACGGCTTGAGCTTAATCTCTCCTGTGGACGAGTTAATGTCGAAGATGTCGCCTGGATCGGCTTTCATGATGGAATATTCAATGATGTTATTGGGTTCCTCTGCGTCCTCATCCACAGCCTGAACACAAACCGGAGTCAAGTCTCAATCATCGCATTCACATTTACACCATTAGTGACGATCTCCTTCATCTAAGCTGGCTGTGGGATCATGGGAGTTCATGATGAGAGATTCGGGCTAATCCACTATGGGGCCACAAACCTGTATTTGCACCGGCGCCCCGATGATCATGGTCTTTTCCAGGAAGTTCTGGTTGAACTCTGGCCGATGGTCATTTTGGTCGAGCACAGTGACAAAAACCTCTGCAAGGCTGTATTTCCCCTCAGTGTCTTCAGCTTTTACATAGAAATTATATTTTGACTTGACTTCAGCATCTAAAGAGGCCCAGGGCTGCGTGTAAATGATGCCAGACGTGGGGTGAATGAGAAACCTGAAACAGACAAATAATCACAAGACTTTATTTAAAACTATGAGGTAGTTAACATCTCAAATGATGTCTAACTCATGAGAAGTGTCCAAAAAACGAGATGAATACCATCCTGTACTGAATGATGTGGTGATGATGGATTAAAATACAGAAGATCCAAAATAAACATGCAGGTTTGTGTCTGATGTTAAAGCCGTTATAAGAACTTGTCATTTAGTCTGGATTTTAAGCAGCTGCTTTTTAGTTGTCAGTGTGAAAATTAACAGTCAGACAGAAACCTGCTATTTCTCACACCATTATAATTTGCCTTCTGTAATGGTGAAGAATCAAGGCATAAATTTGCAGGTTTTGCATTATCTCTATGTGTTCTGCCTCCAGCTGTCAAACCGCGTGCTAATTGGGCCTGACTCACTAGCGGGGTGTGGAGATGCTATTTTTACTCCTCCAATCCCATAACAAGATTAGCCGGCTCCCTCACTGGAGTCTGTCTGTAAGCTGTTCTGTGCTCGTCCTTTAGTCCTCTACTGGCCTCATAAACACTGGGAGAGCGAGCGCATCTGTGTCACTCTCTGACCTCTCTAAACTAACGGACACACTGAATCACACACGGTGGAGTTTGGTCCCATTCTGTGTCAGATTTGCCATTGAATCCATCATTTTAGGTATCTTTAGTGCAAAAATCTCAAGCAAAAGTTTGAAGAGTGACATCTATTATGAACAAAAGCTTAATCTAAACAGATGACGGAACCAAATGTTATGTAAAGGCAGAACGTCTCTGTTATTGGCTCAGCATATAATCACGTATATGAAGCCACAGTGTTCAGTATTGAGCGATAACTCACAGATCTGCCCCAGAGCCGTAGATGGAGTATTTCACTTCACCCCAAAGCCCTGAGTCGGGGTCGGCTGCCTGTAAAACACCACACACACATCAAACGTGGACACAGAATGCATGAAAACACTCAATATAAGACCTGGAGCTGAAAACATTGCCCTGATTATGAACTGGAGCGTTTGCTCGATCACCGGCTGAGAACGTTGCCTACATTTAGCACTTAGTGTTCATGTCTTGGTAAAGGCTAAACATCATTTCACACGCTGCTCACGGTCACTGAGACGACGTTGGATCCTCCTGGGGAGTTTTCCGGGATCCTGGCGATGTAAAACTCTGAGGAGAACTTTGGAACGTTGTCATTTGTGTCCAAAAGATTGATCACAATGTCTGCGGTGGCACTGAAGCGCTCTGGAGTGTCGATCTCGACCGCTAACAGCTGGAAAACAGCATCGAACGCTCAGACTCTGAACACACACTGAAGGATCATCAGGAGCAAAGTAGGATCAGGATCAGACCTTGAACGTTAAGAACTGGTATTTCTCGTAGTCGATGGCGGTTGAGTTTTCCACGATGACGGTGACTTGGGCTTCGTTGAGAACCGTCTGAGGAACCACACGCAGAACTCGAGATGGTCCCGCCAGAAACAGTCGGAACTTAGCGTTCGCTCCCTGAATGAAACGGCAGAGGTCACAGAATACGCTACATTAATACTGGGAAAAAACACTAAAAACATCCACAGAAACTGTTTATTAGAAGAAACTTCTGAAAAAGAAGATTGAGACAGGTTAGGTTAGTGTTAAAATATAAAAGTGTGTGTGTGTGCGTGTATGTGAGTGAGCGTGAGAGTGTGTGTGTGTGTGTGTGTGTGTGTGAGTGAGAGAGTGTGTGTGTGTGTGTGTGTGTGCGTATATGTGAGTGAGCGTGAGAGTGTGTGTGTGTGTGTGTGTGTGTGTGTGTGTGTGTGTGCGTGTATGTGAGTGAGCGTGTGTGTGTGAGAGTGTGTGTGTGTGTGTGTGTGTGTGTGTGTGTGAGAGAGTGTGTGTGTGTGTGTGTGTGTGTGTGTGTGTGTGTGTGTGTGTGTGTGTGCGTGTATGTGAGTGAGCGTGTGTGTGTGAGAGTGTGTGTGTGTGTGTGTGTGTGTGTGTATGCGCATGTGTGAGTGAGCGTGTGTGTGTGCGTGTATGTGAGTGAGCGTGTGTGTGTGAGAGTGTGTGTGTGTGTGTGTGAGTGAGAGAGTGTGTGTGTGTGTGTGTGTGTGTGTGTGTGTGTGTGTGCGTGTATGTGAGTGAGCGTGTGTGTGTGAGAGTGTGTGTGTGTGTGTGTGTGTGTGTGTGTGTGTGTGTGTGTGTGTGTGTGTGTGAGTGAGAGAGTGTGTGTGTGTGTGTGTGTGTGTGTGCGTGTATGTGAGTGAGCGTGTGTGTGTGAGAGTGTGTGTGTGTGTGTGTGTGTGTGTATGCGCATGTGTGAGTGAGCGTGTGTGTGTGTGTGTGTGTGCACAAATTAAACCTGATATGTTATCCCCGCATGATATGATCAATCAGTGCAGAATTCTAAGATTTTTTTTAAAATTAGATTTAAATTTAAGTCTAAATTAGACAATTAATATTCAGTGCATAAAATATTAATTTTGCTGAAATATCTGTTGTTGGAAGTTAAATTTAGGTTTGAAAGTCAACGTGTACTTCAAGTATTTTATGAGAGTGTTAACTGTAAAGTGATGATGAATGAGTGTGTAACTGAATAAAAATGTAAGACGTTGTACAGGATAAAGAAAACACAGAAACATGTTAATGTGTCCAGAGTGAATGTGTGTGTTCCTGCAGAACATTCCTCTTATCTGTTAAAGGGTTAGTTCACTTTGAAATAAAATTTTGGTATGTTTTAGCTTACCTCAAGGGCATCCAAGATGTAGGTGTCTTTTTTTCCGCAGTAGTTTCAATTTTGATATTTTTAGGTCAAACCGTTCTTGTCTGTCAGTCAGATAATGCAGGTCTGTGGTCACTGTCTCAAAGAGCATGCACAGAGTCCAAATTAAAACAATTCCCCATCGTCCAAATTAAACAATTCCCCATCGTAAGTACACATTGATGGCCTAAGACACGAAACGAGCGGTTTGTAGACATAGATGTAGACATCTAGGGCCCTATCTTGCACCCAGCGCAATTGACTTTGTACAGCGACGCATGTATCATTCCTATTTTGCACCCGCGCAAAGCGGACTTTTCCCTCCACAGACGCACGTCGGTTAACTAAGAAATACACTTGCGCTCCCCGGGGCGGTTCAGCGCAAAGAGGAGGCGTGTTCCGGCGCAAACGTTCCCTCATGCTATTTTGCAGGTTTAGAAAACAATTCCGCCACTGACCGGAAAAAACTAGTTTAAAGTCAGTGGCGCGTTGCGTTATATGCTATATTAAGGGCGCATGCTTGGCCATAATCAATGTAGCGTGTGCACAACGCGCATAGAGTCATTTATCCCGCTGGTATAATAGCAACAGCGCCCAAGACCCGCCCACAAAGTTACTTGCGTTTTGCGCTTGATACTTGTGTTTCAGATCGTTAAAATAGGGCCCCTAGTGTATATATCTATGCACCAGTCTGCGCACCGGCACACACCAGGATGCGCGCGCGCCCTCAGATCACTTGGACGTGGCTGTGTACAAGAGGTAAAAACGATATAAATACTGCTCGTTTTCTCACACAAACCGCTCGTTTCGTGTCTTAGGCCATCAATGTGTACTTACGATGGGGAATTGTTTAATTTGGACGATGGGGAATTGTTTAATTTGGACTCTGTGCATGCTCTTTGAGACAGTGACCACAGACCTGCATTATCTGACTGACAGACAAGAACGGTTTGACCTAAAAATATCAAAATTGAAACTACTGCGGAAAAAAAGACACCTACATCTTGGATGCCCTTGAGGTAAGCTAAAACATACCAACATTTAATTTCAAAGTGAACTATCCCTTTAACAATGAGTTTGTGTTTTTCTTTTTCTTTATTGTCTTAATTATTATCTTCTTTTTCAATGTAGGGATTTAAACTGTCCTTTTGCTTTATAGCTCCTTTGCATATAGCATATAAATATATTTATATAGATATATTCACTATATGTTTTCATAGCGTTCAGTTGGCATGTTTGTTTGAAGGACAGCATTGGGCAGGATGTGGAATAGTGTGTTTTGTCAATTAATTAATTAAAAAATTAATTTACTTTTTTTATTTTTATTAATCCGATTAATTGAAGAAACAATCGGCCAACTAATCTATTATCAAAGTAATCGTGAGTTGCAGCCCTAATTCATTGCTCTGCACATATATCATCAAAATGTAGATTGGTATGCAGGGACGTTCTCTAAATGAATGGCATGTCTGTCTCTCGCCGCAGTGAATGGCTGCTGACCCCTGGTGAACGCAATGAAACTAATGTTTAACGTTGACTGTTGCACCTGGTCCGAGTCGTTGACCGTGATCTTCAGGCCTCGGAGAATCTCTCCCTCCGGCGGGTGTTCGTACATGGTCAGCTCAAACCGGTTCTGTGGCCCGCTCTCGCCGTAGAAGGTGGGCGGGTGGTTGTTCAGGTCCACCACACGAATCGTGACTGTGGTCTCGGCGAAGTCAACAAACCGACTGTCAGGTCCAACCTCTGAAGCCTTGATTTAACATGAAGAAAGTCTTATGTCATGCATGACACTACTTATAAATACATACTCAATCTTTACTGATATTCATTTTATAACTGCAGCCAACCTTGACTTTTAACTCATATAACTCATTCCTCAGCTGTACTGGAAATGATGTCAGGCTGATACTCCCACTGGTGCTGTTGATGATGAAGAAGCCGTCGCTGCCTTTGGCCAATAGAAGAAGAAACCGTCGTCGTACATTAGGTTTAGATGAACTTTCAAAGTATTAGTGAAACTATGAAGCTCTTTAGCACAATCTAACATTATTAAGACAGAACTTGGTAGATAAAATGAACTAGATAACATGAATGCAGATGTTCAGCACTGAGGCAATAAACGCAGCTGACCATTGAGAATGGAATAATGGATGGGATTGGGGCTGTTCTGGTCCCCATCTTTGGCAAAAACAGTGAATATCTCTGAACCCTGGACACAACACAGACAAAAAGACAGAACATTGCCATAAAAGCTCAGGGATTGTAGAAATATATATGTAAATATGAAATAGTGTCATACTTACTGGTACAGAGACTTCATAGACAAATCCAAAATACGGAGTCCCAACAAACACTGGAGGAGAATCCTGGGTATCAAGGACATTGATGGTTACGATGGCTGTCGAGGTCATAACCTGGTATTTCCCATGATATTTACCTCCTCCATCCTGAAACAGACATACAGAAACATACAGATGATGTGATCTGACTCAATTAAATGGCCACATGGGAAATGACGTTCCGAGGAAATTCTTCTCATCTTTGAACTTCATTTTTACAACATAAAGGCATTTATGAAAGATCAAAGCAAACACCCCAAACTAAGATTTTGCTGCTCACCTTTGCAACAACAGTGACAAAATGAGTCCTGGCGAGTTCGTAATCCAGCGATTCACCAGGTCTGATGCGCAGAACGCCACTGTGACCGTCGATGGTGAACTTACTGCTGGACTGCAAACGAAACGACAACTGATGAAGATTTCTTTCCTGAAATATATAACATGTCTCTCAAGATTACAGTCAGTTTGTGTTTAAACTCAACCGTTTCAGACAATTCTGTTCCGAAAGATGACTAAAACTCAAATGGCACACACTGAACCGCCACTACAAGCTGCTTGTCAAGGTGTGCGTGTAGACAATCCAACAAGAATGAGATGTGTGACGCAGAATAAACTATTTACAAGAGGCTTTAATGAACACACAGAGCTATAACCACTACAGCTATTAATGCAGGACACAGAACTGAGAAAACAGAAGGCGTAAATAACCAGCAGAACAGGGAACAGGTGCCAAACTAATTAGAAACCAAGGCAACAAGCAAGAACTCAGGTGACAGTGACGATAAACGTGACACAGGTGATATCTGACACAATATGATCATGAAGTACGCATGATGAAGAATCTGGTTTCTCAGACCAACACTGATGCACTTTCTGCATTGTTTAGATCCAAACATCTAGATTTTTAATCATGCAGAGGTTCTGACTGCCGCTGTTAGTGTATTAGTAGTGTATGAGTAGGTTATGAGTATTGTATCTGTAGTGTATGAGTAGTGTATGTGTAATGCATGAGTAGTGTATGAGTAGTGTATCTGTAGTGTATGAGTAGTGTATCTGTAGTGTATGAGTAGTGTATCTGTAGTGTATGTGTAGTGTATGTGTAGTGTATGTATAGTGTATGTGTAGTGTATCTGTAGTGTATGAGTAGTACATGAGTAGGTTATGAGTATTGTATCTGTAGTGTATGAGTAGTGTATGTGTAATGCATGAGTATTGTATGAGTAGTGTATCTGTAGTGCATGAGTAGTTTATCCGTAGTGTATGAGTAGTGTATCTGTAGTGTATGAGTAGTGTATCTGTAGTGCATGAGTAGTTTATCCGTAGTGTATGAGTAGTGTATCTGTAGTGTATGAGTAGTGTATGAGTAGTGTATGTATAGTGCATGAGTAGTGTATCTGTAGTGCATGAGTAGTGTATCTGTAGTGCATGAGTAGTGTATCTGTAGTGTATGAGTAGTGTATCTGTAGTGTATGAGTAGTGTATCTGTAGTGCATGAGTAGTTTATCCGTAGTGTATGAGTAGTGTATCTGTAGTGTATGAGTAGTGTATGAGTAGTGCATGAGTAGTTTATCCGTAGTGTATGAGTAGTGTATCTGTAGTGTATGAGTAGTGTATGAGTAGTGTATGTATAGTGCATGAGTAGTGTATCTGTAGTGCATGAGTAGTGTATCTGTAGTGCATGAGTAGTGTATCTGTAGTGTATGAGTAGTGTATATGTAGTGTATGAGTAGTGTATCTGTAGTGCATGAGTAGTGTATCTGTAGTGTATGAGTAGTGTATCTGTAGTGTATGAGTAGTGTATCTGTAGTGTATGAGTAGTGTATGTATAGTGCATGAGTAGTGTATGAGTAGTGTATGTGTAGTGCATGAGTAGTGTATCTGTAGTGTATGAGTAGTGTATCTGTAGTGCATGAGTAGTGTATCTGTAGTGTATGAGTAGTGTATCTGTAGTGTATGAGTAGTGTATCTGTAGTGTATGTGTAGTGTATATATAGTGCATGAGTAGTGTATGAGTAGTGTATGTGTAGTGCATGAGTAGTGTATCTGTAGTGCATGAGTAGTTTATCTGTAGTGTATGTATAGTGCATGAGTAGTGTATGAGTAGTGTATGTGTAGTGCATGAGTAGTGTATCTGTAGTGTATGAGTAGTGCATGATCAGCATATGTGTAGTGTATCTGTAGTATATGAGTAGTGTATGTGTAGTGCATGATCAGCATATGTGTAGTGTATCTGTAGTATATGAGTAGTGTATGTGTAGTGTATCTGTAGTGTATGAGTAGTGCATGATCAGCATATGAGTAGTGTATCTGTAGTATATGAGTAGTGTATGAGTAGTGCATGATCAGCATATGTGTAGTGTATCTGTAGTATATGAGTAGTGTATGTGTAGTGTATGAGTAGTGTATCTGTAGTGTATGAGTAGTGCATGATCAGCATATGTGTAGTGTATCTGTAGTATATGAGTAGTGTATGTGTAGTGTATGTGTAGTTTATGAGTAGTGTATCTGTAGTGTGTAGTTTCTAGTTTTTCCTCTGGGAAAGCAGCACTAGAGGCCAGACGCTCGTGTGGTTGTGTGTGTGTGTGTGTGTGTGTGTGTGTGTGTGTGGGTGGGTGTAAGCCAGGCTAAGCCTCAACCTGCATAAATGTAATTGAAATTTAATCCAGTAGCAGCACATTTTCTGACGGCACTTTAGTGTCCCGGTCTGTTCGACAGCGTCCCACATGACTGTCCTCGACTCAGAGTCGAACCTCATCCTCAGTGGTCATTATTTTAAACTCGTTCCCCTTAGAACGGGAAGGTGACACTGACGCCACAGGAAGTAGTTTATCTTCACCTGCAGGAAGTAGGAAACACTTCCCCCGGAGCCGATGTCTCTGTCGACGGCCTGGACTCTGTAGAAGCTGCTGCCTGAGGGAGCGTCCTTCAACACAGATCACAATCATGCAGACTGTGTTTTATAACACATATATATATATTCATTTCCAAGCTGATTTTCACTCTTACCTCAGGGACGTCCACTATAAAGGGTAGATTTAAAAACTCAGGCTTTTCGTCATTAACATCTGTGATAAACACTCGAACATTTTCTACCACCTGGAGAAACACGGTATAAAGTAAAATTTGCATAGTCAAAAATGTACATTAAAGCACATTAAATACAATAATATGCAGAGGACTATGGGACTAAATAATAATTAATAAACAATTATAATTGAAATCCATCAAAGGCTATACCACTTCTTAGAAGTGAAGTTTTTAATTTTGGCACAACTAACAGCATTAAACAAAATCCTAAATGAGCGATTCTTTCCCAAGCATTCCTACAGCCAAACAGATTCCAGTCGAAGCAGATAAACATAAACATAAACATAAGCATAAACATAAGCAGAAGCAGAAGCCGTGCTGCTCACACACATCAGTGTTGTGAAAGCGTCAGTCACAGGGTGTGTTTGACTCCTGATCACTTTTCATTCAGTACGTTCTCTAAAGCTTAATACAGCATCAGAATGTCATTTTTATCAGTTTTATGTTAATAAACATTAAAAGGTTTTTACTTTTATTAAAGTATGGATTTGTGAAACCGCTGTCGTCATTGCTGATCTTTTGATGGCTTTCGTCACTGTGACGTCTCCAGTTTCTACCCAACACGCACCTTTTTAACCGCTTGTTAAAAAACTGCAACTTGATCGTACAGAATGAGTCAATTACAGGCCGATCTCGAATGTGCCTTTTCTGTCAAAGATACTAGAAAAGACAGTGTCTTCACAACTGTGTTCCTTTTTAGAAAGAAATTATATCTGTGAGGATTTCCAGTCAGGATTTAGACCGTACCATAGTACTGAGACTGCTCTCGTTAGAGTCACAAATGATTTGCTCTTATCATCCGATTGTGGTTGTGTCTCTCTATTAGTGTTACTGGATCTTAGTGCTGCATTTGATACTATTGACCACAACATTCTTTTAAATAGACTCGAAAATTATGTTGGCATTAGTGGAATTGCACTAGCATGGTTTAAATCATACTTATCTGACCGTTATCAGTTTGTAGCAGTAAATGAAGAGATGTCTCATCAATCACAAGTTCAGTATGGCGTACCACAAGGCTCAGTACTAGGACCGCTGCTGTTCACTCTGTACATGCTACCATTAGGAGATATCATTAGGAAACATGGCATTAGTTTTCACTGTTATGCTGATGATACTCAGCTCTATATTTAATTCGTTACATTTATATAGCGCTTTTTCTGAGACCTCAAAGCGCTGTACATAGATGGGGGAATCTCCTCAACCACCACCAATGTGCAGCATCCACTTGGATGATGCGACGGCAGCCATGTTGCGCCTTAGCTTCAGTGGGCAACCAGTCTTGGGCTACAGGGTGATATGGCTGCTGGTCATATTTCTTCACGGCCTGACGAAACTTACCAATTCACAAAATTAACGGAATGCATAGCTGATATAAAAAGTTGGATGATTAGTAATTTCCTACTTCTAAATTCTGAAAAACAGAGATTCTAATTATTGGACAAAAAACTTCCTCACATAATAATCTAGAATACTGTCTAACACTTGATGGCTGCTCTGTTAAGTCTTCGTCGTCGGTTAGGAACCTGGGTGTGTGTGTGTGTGTGCTCTTTGATACCAATCTTTCATTTGAAAGTCACGTGTCTAGTGTCTGTAAAACCGCATTTTTCCATCTTAAAAATATATCTAAATTACGCCATATGCTCTCAGTGACAAATGCGGAACAGTTAGTTCATGCGTTCATGACCTCAAGGCTAGATTACTGTAATGCTCTACTGGGTGGTTGCCCTGCACGCTTAATAAACAAACTACAGCTGGTCCAAAACGCAGCAGCTCGAGTTCTTACCAGAACCAGGAAGTATGACCATATTAGCCCAGTTCTGTCAACACTGCACTGGCTCCCTATTAAACATCGCATACATTTTAAAATATTGCTGATCACTTACAAAGCACTAAATGGTTTAGCTCCGCAGTGCTTGAGCGAGCTCTTAACGCATTATAGTCCTTCACGTCTATTGCGATCTCAAAACTCCGGCCAGTTGATAATACCTAGAATATCTAAATCGACTGCTGGCGGTAGATCCTTTTCCTATTTAGCACCAAAACTCTGGAACAGTCTTCCATTGTCCGGGAAGCAGACACACTCTGTCAGTTCAAAGCTAGACTAAACACACATCTCTTTGACCTAGCATACACATAACACATTATAGACTTCTATAATTCAATGTTAGGCTGCATAGATTAGGTCAGCCGGAACCGGGAACACTTCCCATAAATCCTGATGTACTCGTTACATCATAAGAAGAATGGCGTCTATGCTAATATTAGTCTCTCTGTTTATCCCGAGGTTTACCGCAGTCCGCCGGATCCAGGCCGTATCCAGATCTGATGAAGGACCCTCGCCTGGACACGATGTCAACACAGTCCTGAAATGTCCACTAGTCTCTTCTCTATGAAGGCCTCCTCCCTCCCTTTACCGCTCTACAGATAAAGCGTTGTCGGGATAATTCTGGTTCGCGTGGCTACGTGGAAGCGATAAAAATTCTGTATTATAAAATTTAAGGCCAGACAAGTAGTTTGTTGAGGGTTGTTTGTAGGGAAGGACCACACGCCTGCGCACAGATATTCAAACACACATCCCTATAGACTGAACTCGTAATACGCATGTGCGCGCCATCGGCGTTCTCACTGGTTCGCGTTTTTTAAGTTTGCGCAGAAAGAACTGAAGAGTTTTCTGGTAGAACAGTGTCGTGTTAGCGGCCCCTAAGTTAATAACTAATGATCGTTGCGACGGAAGTGAATCAATCAAACTTGCTGTAAAGCCAAAACACTTTACTTTAATTTCCTATTATCTCTGTAAAGCTGCTTTGGAACAATCTACATTGTTAAAAGTGCTATATAAATGAAGATGACTTGACTTGACCTCTTCAGGTCAGATGCGATCGGTCTGTACTCATGAAGTCAAACACACTGACAGTGTTTCACTCTTTACAGTCAAACTGACCATTGACTGACAGCGACTGAAACTGACACGCCACTGACAGCTGAACATACAAACAATGACACGCTTCCACTGTAAGAAGTTAGCCTGTAATTAAATCTTATTGTAATGGAGTTTTTTCACCTTGTTTCTTCCATCTGTGATGGTCACACATGCAACGATCTCATCCTGAACCTTAACAATCAAAACAAGATTAATTATTAACACAAACCTCAGACTTCAGCTGGTATTCTTCCTGATTTATGTCCTTATATTGTGCCGTTGTAATGACACACACACTCACCTCTCTGTCCAGACTTTCCACGAGTGTCACATTCCCTGATTTGGGCTCAACGCTGAAACACTCTTTGGATCCCTTATCAAAGGTCATGCCATAGGTCACGGGTTCCCCTTCCGGGTCGGAGCCGTTCAGCGTGTACACATGAGTCCCTGTGGAGAACCAAGTGTTCATACTGTGCGACCTAAACCCTAAACCCACTGTCACTCATATCACATTACAATGAGCTAAATTTCTGATTTCATGAAAATGATTTAGAGAAATGAATTTCTGCACACAAATATGAATTCAGCGTGATCAGAGATTTGTCTCATGATATCTCTGTTCTGCGTTCAGTCAGTGCGTATACAGCATTAGATGCTCTTCTGCTCTCAGTTATTCTCCTCTATCTGACTCAGAGGTGAGGTGTGTTCGAACACTAACCCACAGCTGTGTCTTCAGCGAGACTGAACAGCGCCATGTTTCCGTTGTTGCTGCCAGATCCATTATCATAGAAATACGGTGCGAAATCAGATTTGCCTGAAAACACAGATACTTCAAACTCAGCATCAAATAACACAGAAATACACTTCAAATGTTAAACATCAAGGATGTTCACACCAGAAACCTGAGACTGCGGTAAGAAATACAGTGTAGTGTGTCTTTGTTAGATTGACAACAGCATTCAGTGAAATCACTGACACAGAATCATCATTTGGACCAATTCTACTGAAACTTAGTAAGTGAGAATTACATGCATTTTAGATAACTACTCTAAAAGTAAAACAAAAGTTCCACAGTAAATTGTAATGTTTAAAGTTAAAGGTGTATATTAAAGGACAAGCTCTGCTCAGTCCATGATACTTAAAGGATTATTGAGACACTCAGTGATCTGGATCTGATTAAACTACAGTCTCTCACACAAACACTCAGTTACTCACCCGGACACACACACAGTGAGATGAGAAGAAGTAAAGTCTGTTTATTCCTCATTCTGTAGAGAGAGAGTGAAGAAGCAGCCGCTGCCCATCTGAAGACGTCTTTAGAGGCGCGCGCGTGTGTGAGTGTGTGTGTGTGTGTGTGTGTGAGAGAGAACGCAGGAGAAGCAGACGCAGTAATCCTGTGACTCACTGCAGCTCATGACTGAGACCTGGAACAACACACACACACACACACACACACACACACACACACACACACACACACACACACACACACACACGTGTCTGACCCTAACACACACACCCGTGGGTCTGACCCTAACACACACACGGATCTGACACTAACACACACACACACACACACACACACACACACACACACAAGGGTCTGACCCTAACACACACACACACCCGCGGATCTGACCCTAACACACACACACACACACACATACACACACCCGTGGGTCTGAACCTAACACACACACACCCGCGGGTCTGACCCTAACACACACACACACACACATACACACACCCGTGGGTCTGAACCTAACACACACACACCCGCGGGTCTGACCCTAACACACACACATGCACACACACACACACACACACACACACACACACACACACACACACACACACACACACACACACACACACACACACACACACACGGATCTGAGCCTAACACACACACACACACACACATACACACACCCGTGGGTCTGAACCTAACACACACACACCCGCGGATCTGACCCTAACACACACACACACACACACACACACACACACACACACACACACACACACACGGATCTGACCCTAACACACACACACACACACACACACACACACACACACACACACACACACACACACACACACACACAAGGGTCTGACCCTAAAACACACACACACACACACACACACACACACACACACCCGCGGATCTGACCCTAACACACACACACACACACACACACACACACACACACACACACACACCCATGGGTCTGAACCTAACACACACCCGCGGGTCTGACCCTAACACACACACACACACACACACACACACACACACACACACACACACACACACACACACACACTTCATTCGTTCAGAGTTTAGCCACATTTTGAACTTAACACTGAAGTTATTCATTGAAGGCCAGGAACCACAACACCTGCTCTTCTCCTGGACAGAGTTAGGGGTTAGGGGTTAGGGGTTAGGGTTAAGGGTTAAGTTTAAGGTTAGGGTTATGGTTAAGGGTTAAGGGTTAAGTTTAAGGTTAGGGTTATGGTTAAGGGTTAGGGGTTAAGTTTAAGGTTAGGGTTATGGTTAAGGGTTAGGGGTTAGGGGTTAGTTTTTTTTAGGATATTACAAAAGCCCTTCCCCCTCCTGGACATATCACAGGGTTCTGATTCAGAAAGTTTGTTCTGTAACTTCAGAACCAAATGAAATGGAAGGACAGAACCTTTAATACATCATCATTCTGCTATACGAACATTAGCATCGGCTCCTGATACACACATCTGTCACTGAGCTATTCTAGGGTGAAGGTGACGTTCATCAGGGTTTGGTGTGTGTTCACACACACGTCACGCAGAACATCACGAGAATTGCTCCGCTATATAAAGAGTGTTGCAGGAAGAACAGAATCTTGTGCTTATAACGAAACATTACAGACGAACACAGACGAAACTCTTCTTACATGATGAAGAGTCATTGAAAGATACGACCTCTCCAGCTTTACTCTGAACACACTGATCTGATTCACTGTTTCAGCGACGTGTGCAAGTGTGGGACTGGTGGAGATGCTTTCTGATGCCCTAAAATATAGAATCATAGGGCTGCCTTTAGTTACTATATTAGAATAATCAGGCCACAGTTTCTCTTCTCCGGACCATCCGAAGCTCACTGAGGAATATTGTGCTCTTTATCTGATCAGTTTATATCCATCTGTGTTCTTAAATCCTTCCTTCTGCAGAATGACTATTTCTTTTTTAAACATGGCTCATGGTTTATTAAAATGGCCGAAACAGCAATTTAATAAAAGACATCCTACTCATAACATCAATCAAACATCAACATCAAACATAACATCAATATTTGGAATAAACTAATCTTCTGTCTAGTAATATTATTCATTAAATGTGTTCATGTTTTTATCCAGTCAGAATTCAGAGATGTAATAATCTGTAATGGAGTTAGGCTTAGAGACTACATTACTCTGGTGTCGGACTACAAACCCCATCAGTCGAGACACTGAAGAGGAAACCTAACTCTTCAGGCTTTCTGAATTAAGAACCGCATACTAACATACTATTCTTATCATTGTTGCCATAGAAATATATAGGAAAGAAAATAAGAGTAGTATGCTAGTATTCATCACTTTAATAGCAGTGACTGTGAGAGCTGCACGAAAGCGGCTCAGTTTTACTGTGTGCATTTGCTGTCTTTAGGGCAGATTTCTTAATATTCAACATTATTATTGATCTGCACTGACACCTGTCACGTTCACCGTCTATCTCTGCACTGCATTCCCCGGGATCCTCTTTGGTGCACCTGCAATTACTCTCCCCTGAGTATAATCACCTGCACCTGTTCACAATCAGCAGCCTCATCAGCAAACTCTATAAAATACTCACCACAGCCTCAGTTCTTTGTCAAGCCTCCAACAGGAACAGACCATTAGCCGTTGTCTCCTGAGCCTCTGATGCATCAAGATTCCGAGACGTAACGTATACTTACCTGTGAAACACTAACCTCTGTGTCATTGTTCTGATGTCTCCAGAAATCCTGTTCGATTCCATGTTACCTGTGATCCTGTGTTCTCCCGAGCTTCCAGTGTTTCCTCTGAGCTTGCTTGCTATCGACTGCATCTGAAAGAGAAAAGACAAGTATTACTGAACTGTGACGGCTTGATATCAACTCAACCTGAAGTTAACATGCTTACCTGCTGTCTGCCCAGCACCGAGTGATCTTCATTGTATCTGCACCTGAACTCACCAAATACACACCTTGCACTATTGTTAACTTGAATAAAGCTGTGTTTGGATTCACTTACCTCTGTCTCCGTGCCTGTATCCTGACAGAAGGCTTGACCTTGACCGCTATGGATCCCACACAGCCCGCAGACAGTGCTTCCGCGAACCCCACGGAATCCACTATGTTCGACCAGAATGGTAGAACTCTGGAGGAATTTGCTGAAGTGTTCCTTCACATTTACCAGGATGGGAGCTGGGATGAGGACTTCAACAGCAGTTCTGGAGCGGGTTAGACGATCCACTCGCCCAGATGCTGCTGTTGGATGATCTCGACCTACCTCTCGTCAAATTCATTGACCGCACGCTGTGGGTGTGTGGTTCCTCACTCACTGTGGGAGACGTCCAGCCTGATCTCCACGTCCAGCCTGATCTCCACGTCCAGCCTGATCTCCACGTCCAGCCAGACCTTCACGTCCAGCCAGATCCTCATCTCATCAGCTCAGCTAAACCCACTGAGCAGGAACTCCGTGTTCGTCCTGGACCAGACGAGGGGATCATCTGGCCCAGAGCCCGAAAACTAGTTTCTAATAGTGCCGACTTAACGTCCAAGTTATTTGACCCCGCTCTGATGTCCGTCCGGAGAGCTCGCAGGTCTGCTCCACGTTTCACTAAACCCACCGAACCAGTCCTCTGCCCAGTCAAACCAGTGCTTCACGTCAATCTCGCCGACCCAGAGCCATCATTCGCTGCAGCGCCCCCTCGCTCTCGTAAACGGAGGAGGAAGAAGACTTCCTGCATTCCCCAAATTCTGGAGGCCACCCCTGAGCAGTCTGTCCTGCATGTCTGTTCTGTCGAAATTGAAGATGCTACCCTTTCCCTGTATGTTGCTGCTATTATGTGTGTCTGGGCCGCACATGCCTCCCTGTCGGCTACCTCAGCTCCATCCTCTCCTGAACCACATGTTTCCACCCTCAGTCCAGCCGAGCCTGCACTTCACGCCAGTCCAGCCAAGCCTGCGACTGAGAGCGTCATGTCCCCCGAGCCAGAGCCAGTCGTTGGCCCAGATGAGCCAGAACCAGTTCCGAGTCCAGTTCCGAGTCCAGTTCCGACTAAAGTCGCCTGCCCTGTCGAGCCAGAGCTGGTCTTCGAGCAAGAGCCAGAGCCAGTCTTCCCAAGGGCGTTTTCCCTGCTGGTTCCGTCCAGCCCTGAGTTTCCTGATATGCTGGTCCCGTCCAGCCCCGAGTTTTCCAATCCACTGGTCCTGCCCAGCTCAGAGCCCGTTGATCCTGCGCCAGAGCCCGCTGATCCTGCACCAGTCCTGTCCAGCCCTGAGTACAAGGAGTCCAGTCCCGAACGCCGAAAGCCAATCTTTGTGACTGTCAAGTTCCCCATTAAAATTTTGGGGGGGGTGCAGTATACCTGCTAGAGGAACCGCGGAGGTCTCTCCGACGAGGTTCCCAGTGCCACCATGGCCACCTGAAAAAACATATCCGCCATGGCCGCCCGAAGGGTCTTCTCCGCCATGGCCGCCCGAAGGGTCGCGCCTAGCGGAAGGGGGGGGGGGGCTATGTCACGTTCACCGTCTATCTCTGCACTGCATTCCCCGGGATCCTCTTTGGTGCACCTGCAATTACTCTCCCCTGAGTATAATCACCTGCACCTGTTCACAATCAGCAGCCTCATCAGCAAACTCTATAAAATACTCACCACAGCCTCAGTTCTTTGTCAAGCCTCCAACAGGAACAGACCATTAGCCGTTGTCTCCTGAGCCTCTGATGCATCAAGATTCCGAGACGTAACGTATACTTACCTGTGAAACACTAACCTCTGTGTCATTGTTCTGATGTCTCCAGAAATCCTGTTCGATTCCATGTTACCTGTGATCCTGTGTTCTCCCGAGCTTCCAGTGTTTCCTCTGAGCTTGCTTGCTATCGCCTGCATCTGAAAGAGAAAAGACAAGTATTACTGAACTGTGACGGCTTGATATCAACTCAACCTGAAGTTAACATGCTTACCTGCTGTCTGCCCAGCACCGAGTGATCTTCATTGTATCTGCACCTGAACTCACCAAATACTCACCTTGCACTATTGTTAACTTGAATAAAGCTGTGTTTGGATTCACTTACCTCTGTCTCCGTGCCTGTATCCTGACAACACCATTATATGAGACTGAACTGAGCTGGATGATGACATCATATATATATATATATATATATATATATATATATATATATATATATATATATATATATATATATACATATATATATAATAAATGAACTAAATTAATAACTAATGATTTTTACAACAGAAATGAACCATCACTGAACTAAAGCTGGACTGATGCTATCATCTTCTAGATCCGCTGTACAGCAGAAACCCTTTGTTGGATTATTTTCCTGTTGTCTCTGTAAAGCTGCTGTGAAACACTCAGAGCTGTAGAAATAAAGCTTGACGTGATCTAGGCAGGGTTATTTAAAAATACAGGTACTGATTTTAATTAATTTACTGAAGCATGTGAGATTTAAAAAAATTAAATTGTCATTTTTTTGTGTATTTTTTATTTTTAATGAATTGTATTAAATTATTATTATTATTTTAGATTTTTTTTACAGATGCTGCATGATTGTCATTGACTTTTATTGAGACCACTGGTGTCTGAAGAGATTAGTGTAATATTTAATTGAGCCGTGTGTGTTGAAGTGGCAGCGTGACTGACGTTATTGTGTGTTTGGTTTTGTGTGTTTTCTCTCTGTTCTGTTTTCTTCTGGACTCATACGACAGTGGAGTTCCCATCTTCTTATATATGGTTAACTTAGTGGGGAAGAATTTGTAGTGGTTTTATTTTTGTGATCATCATGCTTTGGAGTTTGTAGTGAAATTTTGTTTGTTTTATTTGTGATTTGTGATTTTTGTTTCTGTGCCATTTCTAATTACCCTTTGTGCTACTTTTGTATTTGAACATTGTGTAATTTACTATTTCTAAAGAAACACTAACAGTGTTAGCCATTACCCTTTTTTTTATCATACTCACCACTAGGGGGAGCATGAGCGTTAGAACCTCTTGTATTTAAATTAGTAGTAGCATAGAAGAAGTAAGTTTGTTTGGAAGAGGGAAGCATGGTTATATCCTGGTTATATCCTGGTTTTATCCTAGCACCTCCAGCAACACTCATTAGAGTCCTGATTGAGAAATGTTGTTTCCAGTTCAATCATGTAAGTTTTGTTTCTCCTTATGTTGTGCATTTGTTTTCATTTGATGTATATAATGTATGTGTGGGCTCTCTAGCTAATGCTAGATTTCTTTTCTTTTTGTAGATGTTTTCTCCTTAAATGTTACTTTATATTTTGTGGTGTTGAATCTGTATGAGTTGTTAAGGCTCTACTTATATAGTTCTCACTGTTAGCTTGTGGATTATCATATATCCAGAGTACAAGGATGTGACTCTGTGGGATATCGCGTTTTTCTTGGATTATTTGAAGAGCTCCTGAAGGACTATTTTCTATTTTTTGTGTGAGAGTTAGGGTTTTTGTGTCATCATCCTAAACACTGATTATTCCAACTTTCATTATAGTAATTCTATACTTACTCCTTATTCATATACAACCTTAACTGATCAGTTAAGTTTTTATTTATTTATTTTCATTGTTATTCTTTTTCTATTGATTTCCCTTACTTTACAGACCATCTGTATGAATATTGCTTTCATTTACTGGACTGGTTTTATTTCAATTCATTCTCATGTAAATGCATTGTTCTGTTTATTTCTTCTGGTTTCTCTAAAACATTACATTTACTTAAAGGTCTTTATTGTTTGTGACAACACACTGGGAAACATACTAGATATTTCTTAGCAGCGTTAAGTTAATAGTTGGTGTTAATATTTCTGTTATTCAGGTGTATATATACAGTGCATCTGGAAATATTCACAGCACTTCATTATTTCCACATTTTGTTACAGCCTTATTCCAAAATGGATTCTACAATAAATTCTACAAACAATACCTCATAATGACAATGTGAGAGAAGTTTGTTTGAAATCTTTACAAATTTATAAAAAAAAAGAAAAAAAAGAAAATCCCATGTACATAAGTATTCCCAGCCTTTGCTCAATACTTTGTTGAAGCATCTTTGGCACCAACTACAGCTTTCTGAGAAGGGTTAGTGAGTAAGATGCGTGGCACACCTGTACCTGGGCAGTTTCTGCCACTCTTCTTCGCAGAACTCTCAAGCTCCATCAGGATGGATGGGGAGCGTCGGTGCACAGCCATGTTCAGATCTCTCCAGAGATCAAGAAGTCCCGGGATGAGTGAACGCCGCCGCTGCTCCCGGGATTCCTTTAACTATGTGGATTAGCGATGTGTGGCTTGTGCTCGCCTGTCCTGTCTTTGGTTTCTCATCGACTGCACTGTTCCAGTGTTCTACGGCTGAGCTTCCGTCTATATCTACACGATCCACCATCACCAGCTCTGCTTTCACACACGGACATTTTATACTTGCCTCGTCGGAAATGCATTCACCATGGCTCTCGTCGGAACTTTCAATATCCTCCTGGGACCCAAGAATAGACTTTTGTCCACTGTAGTGGACATTATATTTTAGTGAATTTCTCTGACGTCATACATGTCACATGACACACCTGGGTGTCCTGTAAAGAGCACAATCAGGGCTTTTCAGAGAGACCAAATGTTTGGAGGTTTCACCATGAAAACAACTTCTCCTTGGTCTTTAAAAATGTCTGACATTTATTTAGTGATCAAATGTAGCATTCTTATGGAAATATGATAATATATTGTAATTATAATTTAAATTGGACTACTTTTCAAATTGTATTTCATAAAACAACATCTCAGGAAAATGTTAAGGGGTTTCAAATAAGAAAAATACTTTCTGCTACAGAACAGGGCATTGATTTCTAACGTGTCCACTGTAGAGGACATCAGGACTTACATCATGTTTATCAGGCATTTTGTGAGACACAACAAGTGAATATGGAAATAAATTATACATCAATATTCCTATGAAATATTAGATTTTATTATTAAAATGTTGCCAATTATTACTCCAATTATTACACTTCTTATTTAATTAAATGTTGCTCCAAGAACACATTAATGTGCAAATTAGATACAGTGTATAGATACATTGCATTGAATGGGAATATTAATTTATGGCCATTTTACCCACATATTGCATAAAGATGGTGTATCAATTAATTCCGTTATATTTTTCATAACATAGTTGAGAATCATCTTTATACAAATTTTGGTAAAAAAAAATCCTGAAACCCCAAAATTTATTGGTGATTGAAAAAAAAATCCCATCATTTCATGTCAATTTATTTTTTAAACAACTTAGTCCTGGCATCCACTACAGAGGACATAGCAAAATGTTTTTTTTACCATTTGTTTCTTGTGCTCTAAACAATGTGATGACATGGAAAAAAACTAAATTCAACAAACTTTTTTTTTCTGGGTCTCAGGAGGGTATGATAAATCAACTCCATAAAGTCCTTCTGGTCCACTACTCGACGTCCACCGAGGAACACCGGCCGCCGCGCTGATCATAGTGTGTTGGTCCGCCTAGCTAGGTCGGCTAACACGGCTGTCAAAATCAGTAACACTACTGTCAACTTTGGTCTTTTTAACATCCGCTCACTTATGAGTACGGGACATCACAGAGAAACGCTGGAGCTCTGTCAGAGTGACCATCGGGTTCTGGGTCTCCTCCCCGACTGAGGCCCTTCTCCCCCGATCGCTCAGCTCTAGGAAGAGTCCTGGTGGTTCCACACTTCTTCCATTTACGGATGATGGAGGCCACTGTGCTCATGGGGACCTTCAACGCTGCAGAAATGTGTCTGTACCCTTCCCCAGATCTGTGCCTCAATACAATTCTGTCTCAGAGGTCTATAGACAATTCCTTGGACTTCATGGCTTGGTTTGTGCTCTGACATTATATAGACAGTTGTGTACCTTTCCAAATCATGTCCAATCATTTGAATTTACCACAGGTGGACTCCAATCCAGTTGTAGAAACCCATCTCAAGGATGATCAGTGGAAACTGGATGAACCTGAGCTCAATTCTGAGTGTCATGGCAAAGGCTGTGAATACTTGTGCATGTGATTTAAAAAAATGTGATTTTTTTTTATAAATTTGCAAAGATTTCAAAACAAACTTCTTTCACGTTGTCATTATGGGGTATTGTTTGTAGAATTGTGAGAAAAATAATGAATTTAACCCATTTTGGAATAAGGCTGTAACAACAAAATGTGGAAAAAGTGAAGTGTTGTGAATGCTCTCCGGATGCACTGAAGCTGTATGCCACACTTGTGGACAGTGGTTATAACACTCACCGTTGATCAGAGAGAGTCGTAGAGAGTAGAGCAGGATCTGCAGTGTGTGTGAGAGCAGTGTGTGTTAACAGCTGATATTGTCTAACTCCCTCTGCTGGTCTGTCACAGAAACTGCACGATCACATGATCACAGGAATCCACCAGATGCCAAAGCTTCTGTTTCTGAGGCTACTCTTTTTTTCTTTTTGCAGACCTATGGATACTGACAATAACTTCATATTAATGGGGTTTAAGTGTTTTGGCAGTGAATGTGACTTGCAATCACTATTGAATATTTCCTAATCTTTTATTTTTTTAAAGTAAGTTGCACCTGTAACCAGTGCTGATGTTCCCATCCGCTGGCAATGGCCTCCTCTCAGGATTTAATCAGAACACAGATGGCGGAGGATTAATCGCTAATCTCACGGTCATCTGCCGCTGGTCAGAGCAGATAAAACACGAATGTGTCGATGCGCAGATCCTCTCACAAACATCACGGACATGCCTTCACTATCACCGCTGTGCGGATCTGACCCAAAAATACCATCATAATCTGGATTAATGGTCATAATCGATAGGTAAAATGATCAGAAAACACTGAATTTGTCTCAAAGAAACCAATGAAAGGGCAAGCTAACATGAGATTAGTGTTAGAAATCATATCTGAAGTTTGGGGATTCAACATCATTCTGCTATAAAGTTCAGTGATATTTCTAATGTCTTCAGATCTCACTAGGGGTGTAACGATACCACACACATCACGATGCTCAACTCATGGCACCATATTATTGCGATACTCCAAAACATATGGTAAAAGTTAAAACACATACTAATGTAATGCACTGCAAATTGATTAAAATGCTAAATTTGGTATTACATTGGGTGTGTAAATGAATAGGCTTGGAGTTGGTGCTGGAAACCCTGTGGTGACACCAGAATAGAAATATTGATGATTCTGATGTCGAAATTACAGGATTATTATTTCACTGACCAGATATTTCAACTAACGTCGGCCACTTTTACTGGGAACATCAGACATTTGGCATTATCAGGACCACTAATATTCACCCACTGCATTATTATACATTATAATCAACATTATATATGGTAGTTTAATGTAGTACTGACACTAAAACTCTTGAATTTTCTGACACAGACATTCTCATGGGTAGATTTGTACACAAATTGTACATTGTCTTATAAAGTGGTGCTTGATGTCTGTTGCAAAGCAATACGCTGAACAATTAAGATGTAAAATGTAAATGCAAATAAAGTTTATTGAACCCCGAGTGCCAAACTCTTAGAACACAAGAATCAGTGAGACGAGCATTAGGGTTGGGGCTAGCTAACCCATTCTCTAGTCTGCTGTCAGCTAGTCTGGCAAATAAATAGACAAAAATATTTGTTGTTATAATTACACCAAATGTGGAACTGAGTAAGAAGATCTGCATTAACCCGCATCTGTGAAGAAACATTAAATCACTGTCCGACGCCTGACATGCAATTCAGCTGAAAACAATCCAAAGGTTTTTTTCTGCTTTTAAACAAATGAATGCAAAATAAATGAGCAACACTTTTAGCTACATCTTCTTCTCCAGGCCAATCTCATGTCGTCTTGTCTCGATAAACTACTTCCTTCTGTTTCCGCCGTTGGCCAGAATCATCACCATCCGCATGAAGATGTTGAGCGTGTCCATGTAAATGCCCATGCATCTGCAAGAGAAAAACACGTGAGCGTGGCGTAGTTCACAGCGTGTGGACAGTCATACTGTGTGACGTCATGAAAGAGACGTTTTCTTCCTCTTTCCACAGAAAACACTCACGCATTAATGGGGTCATATTTCTGAACGCCATAAAGAGGGTGTGTCTCGGCGCGCTTGATGACCTTCTGCGTGTCGTACAGCAGAAACATGCTGAACAGCAGCAGTCCTCCGTACACGGCCACGGAGTAGAGCCCGGCCCCGAGCGCGGAGCTGGGCGGCAGGAACATGGAGCCTGTGGAGAACAGCAGAGGTCAGATCCTGCGGGCTCATGGGAAACACAAGTCCAGCGCGAGAGAGCCGTACCCAGAGACGAGGCGAACACGAGCCCGAAGCCCACGGCCAGCGGCCCGCCCATGCTCAGGAACTTCTCGCTGGGAGCGCACATGGCCACCGTCGACAAACCTCCCACAATGCCTGCGGTGTACCAGGCGGCTCGCATCACCAGGGGTCCGCCCAGCAGCGTCAGCGGGGCCACGACGGCCCCCATCACTCCTGCACACAGGGATACACTTCAGAACCAGTTCAGGAGCGTCATGTGACACACACACTGGAATACTCTTCAGTACACTTCATTAGAGTCATGTGACATACACTTCAGTACACTTCATTAGAGTCATGTGACATACACTTCAGTACACTTCATTAGAGTCATGTGACACAGGCATACAAGGAATACACTTCAATACCACTTCAGGAGGGTCATGTGACACAAGAGCTGCGCTGTTCGTCCACACAGGAGTGAGGACTTCATGTGAGAGCTCGTATTGAAATGTTCTGCAGTGCTCGACTAAAGGAAAGCACTGATCTGAACACAGACTACAGCGCCCTCTAGGGGCCCGTTCTGCTCACTGTACCTGCATGCAGGGCCCAGGCCAGGTGTTTGGGCAGGGGACTGTTCTCGTACGAGATCGACCTCACCAACATTCCTGCGCCGATCATAGCAGCGAACGTCGCACCGATAGCCTGCGGACCATTAATGCGTTAGTCACAGCACTGATCAAGAAGTTCTATCAATCTAACCCTTCAGCAAAATACAGGAAACGCCACTTCAATTTTCAATATTCCTCTCAATATGAATATTAAACTACAAGCTGGCTCATTATAATACTTCAACAGGTATAGCATAATAAGAGTACACTTGACAGTAAGAACTGATGTCATGTGAAATGTATTTAAGGGTAATTTTTTTGAGATGTGAACAGAGATGTACAGGTTGCACATCACTGAAAACACAAAGCACTCATAAATGTTATCAATAAGTGGAAATTGGTTATTTTTGCGTTTTCCTGAGCAATTTCGTTCTTCCGGGTTGAAAAGCAAAGTCAAGGCGACGTCAGGGAATGTGAGGTAGAAGCGAGCCTTCGGAGCGTGTGATTGGCTGTGGCACGATTCTACCTCACATTCAGCCAATCACACGCTCCGAAGGTACTTCAGCTGACCCTCGAGATAATCTCTGCATTTATTCATGAGAAAGAGCTCGTTCAATCCAATCACTGCGCTGGATTACGCATGAGATCATCACATTACAGCAGAGAATTCAAACAACACGCGCACGGCATGCATGACAGCGGTTTCTGCGCGTAACGCCGCGATGGGTTCAACAACGCTCATAATGCGGATCATATCGTTCATATCCGGACCGGAGCGAGCACGCTTCAGATTTCATATACTCTAGTGCTCTAAACATGAACCAGCACCGTGTGCGCGCACGTCTTCATCAAATGAAATGTATGACACTGATCCAGCCGTACGCCTGATCATGAACGCGACGCCACGGTGGGTTACTCTGATACACACACACAATGATGTAGACCGACAATTCAAAGAACAGACAAAAAAATAACTATGCCTTTCTTCTTCTGTTAGACTGACGCGTTTGTTCAGAGACTGCAGTGCTCGTAAATGTAACGAAAATATTATTATTAGACCTTTTAAATGATCTTCTGTTTCTCCTTGTTATATAGGGTTAGAGTTTTAACCCTCAACTCAGTTTTTTTCTTTCTCAGAGGTCATATTTTAATATTCATGTGTCTGTATAATGAGTGTTGCAGGTCTGTGTTTTATTGGTTGTTGTCTCCCTCTACTCTCCCACTTTTCCACATTTTTTGAGACTTTTTCCATCTCGGAGGTGTGAACAACCAGGCTAAAACAGGGATTTCATGAAACTTTAAAAGGCAAAGAATAAAAAGTTGAATTCATAAGATCTGTTGCGTACCATCCAGGAGCCCCTCATCATGAGTCCCATGAGCGCCGGCGTTCTGCTAACGGCCACCGCGGACAGAGCCGTCACACACACACTTCCAGAGAAATACATGTATGTGGAGTGGATCCTGTCCTTCACATACTGAGGCCAGATCCTGTAAACACAGCTTCAGTTCATCAGGAGAAGGGAAGATCTGTTCATGCTCTGGCTACCAATCAAACACCAGTCAGTGATTCAACGAGAACTCCATTCATCAAGTTCATCCGATCTTTCTGCTGGCATAGCGAGATCAGTTCTGGCCTTCATGTCATTTAGGGGCCGTCTACACGACATCATTTTCAACTAAAAACGGAAAACTTTTAATGTTATGTTTATGTTTTCTATTTTGGCCGCATAATCATTTACACGGCAACGGCGTTTTGGGGGCCTAAAAAAGCAAACTTTTGAAAACAGGATTCAAACTGCAAGTTTTAGTAAATGATCCCGTTATCGTCTCCATGTAAACTACAAAAACGTGAATTTGTGAAACCAGTGACATCATGCGTGTTACGCGTTCAGTCAATACAGCGTTTCGAGTCGTTTTTGCGGATCGTCTGAGAGGAGATCGTTTTGACAATATTGTCTTCTGTACATGAAAAACACAAAGCAAAAACTTTAGCATTTTTACTCCATCGCTACCATGTAAACCTGCCCTTATAGTGTCTGAATGTGAAAGTGACTCTTACACTGCTTTCTCTATGGCTCCCATCTCGTTGGACATCCCGAAGCCGTAATAGCACAACGCTCCCAGTCCCACAGCGGCTCCTCCGGCCAGGATCACCCGGCCCATGTTGTGGACTGTGGAGGAGAGACACGCTAGCAACACTCGCACACACAGCTTTGAAGGATGCTTTCGTTATAGAATGATCAGGGCCTCGTTTCTCAAAAGATGATTGTAGATTTATTAGTGGCAGTGCTTCTACGATCTACTTAGGCTTACAATGCTTTTGGGAAACGCAGCCCAGACTGGCATTAACATCCGTCTCAGCTGATCCGATCACAAGCTCTATAAATACAGGTGTGAACTGTATCTGTAACTGTACAGGCGTCTCCTCTCTAACGAGCCTAACGACGAGAGGGTCATAACGTGTTACAGACTCCAGCTGTGATCAGATCTCCTGAGACAGATGTTTTATCCCAGGGAACAGCGGCAATAAAAACAAGTAAAAGTGGAGGAATTCTAATAGAAGAACAGGTGAACAGAATTCACTTTTAATAGCGGTGTCAGTAGCGGGTTCGAACGCCGCGTCCTGAAACTGCTCTCTGGAAGTCTTGCTCCGCCGGAACCCCAGTCTCGTCTTGGTGGAATAGCCCTGATCGGGAACAACACAAAATTTAAAACAGATCCCACATGACTGGCTCTGGACTGTGTGTGTGTGTGTGTGTGTGTGTGTGTGTGTGTGTGTGTGTGTGTGTGTGTGTGTATGTCAGTCTCGGTGAGGACAGTACCTGTGTGGGTCTCATCAGGGGCCGGCAGGAGCTGCGCAGGGCTAACGGAGTCTGACCAAGGGCTGACCGGAGCCCGGCCACAGGGACCGAGCGCAGGCATGACAGCCGTGAGACCAGCATCACTGTCCGCTAACCTGTGTTAAACACACACACATCAGGCCCGGGTTAAACGCGCGGACATCAGGCCCGGGTTAAACGCGCGGACATCAGGCCCGGGTTAAACGCGCGGACATCAGGCCCGGGTTAAACGCGCGGACATCAGGCCCGGGTTAAACACGCGGACATCAGGCCCGGGTTAAACGCGCGGACATCAGGCCCGGGTTAAACGCGCGGACATCAGGCCCGGGTTAAGCACACACACATCAGGCCCGGGTTAAACGCGCGGACATCAGGCCCGGGTTAAACACACACACATCAGGCCCGGGTTAAACGCGCGGACATCAGGCCCGGGTTAAGCACACAGACATCAGGCCCGGGTTAAACGCGCGGACATCAGGCCCGGGTTAAACGCGCGGACATCAGGCCCGGGTTAAGCACACACACATCAGGCCCGGGTTAAACACACAGACATCAGGCCCGGGTTAAACACACACACATCAGGCCCGGGTTAAACGCGCGGACATCAGGCCCGGGTTAAGCACACACACATCAGGCCCGGGTTAAACGCGCGGACATCAGGCCCGGGTTAAGCACACACACATCAGGCCCGGGTTAAACACACAGACATCAGGCCCGGGTTAAACGCGCGGACATCAGGCCCGGGTTAACCCCCTGAGGTCGACAATCGCGCCGGTGCGATAGGCTCGCTTTTTTTCAGTTCAGTTCAAAAGAAATTAATTTTGCTCTGTTGACTTTGATATTACAAGCAAGTTTCATACATCAATCGATTCTGTTAAATGTGTATTATTTTTGTGTATACTCACAATAAAAACAAAGTGTTGTGCTTTTTGCCAAATAAAGAAAAATAAACGTGATGCGAGTTCTGCCTTCTCTCTGTCAGTGAAGACCATTCTGAAACGCGTCCGAAAATGAACTGTAACTCAGCGAATACTCAGTCAAACAGGCATACAGACACACAGGCATGAAGCTTGAATTCTCTTCTTTTAAATGAGGTAATTTATATAAAAAACAAATATTCTCATCTTGTGAAATCTGTATTAAAAGAGAGCGATTCCAGTCGAGCTAATTAGAGCTCATTCAAATGTAATGTGAACCCGCCCACGGAGAGCGCGTGCTATTCAAACGCAAATTACTGAGGCAATCCAAGCAAACCTGTGAACGCCCCCATATCAGCTTGAGAAAACACAAGTTTAATCATATCATTGTAGCCTACTGTTTACACCATCTGGCAGCGCTGTGAGGAATAATAATAATGGAAAATCTACCTCAGAGTGCGGGTATTGCAGGAGAGAGGATCCGAATATGTAGTAAGTTTTTTTTCCTTCTCAAGTTAATCGCGTTTCTGTGAATGAATGAACGGCAGAGATGCGCGCTGTTTACCACAGCTCGCAAAAAGACAGTTTAAATTTAAATTGCGTCTCTGTGTGAATGAATGATGATGTTTTAGCAAACTGTATTGCTATACTGAGTTGAGTAAAAATCGACAGAAATATGTTGAAATAAAATGTAGGCTATTTGTATAAGCAACGTATTAAACTGAAAATTAACATTTATATGCCCTAATATTTCATAAAAACAACGTTACAGTCAGGCGTTTCTGTTTGTGCATGAATGTTTCGGTTTTAGCAAACTGTATTGCTATACTGAGTAAAAATCGACTGAAATATGTTGAAATAAAATGTATTTGTATAACCAACGTATTAAACTGCAAATTAACATTTATATTTCTTATAAAAAAAATGAAAGACCTATGTTACAGACATATGAAAGACAACATTTCGTTGATTAGTTTTGGATAGATTATACATTTTTACTGTAAAATATCTGCCACCTCAAATAAGCTTTTGTTTGCCAATATTTGCTCATGTGGTGCGGGGTGGTGTGGCGCAATGGATAAGACACATGCCTTTGGTGTGAGAGACCCGGGTTCGAATCCACTGTGAGACACCAATGTGTCCCTGAGCAAGACACTTAACCCCTAGTTGCTCCAGAGGCGTGCGACCTCTGACATATATAGCAATTGTAAGTCGCTTTGGATAAAAGCGTCAGCTAAATGAATAAATGTAAATGTAAATGTAATGTTAAATATAGTATGTTTTGTCAAAAATAAAGTAATCAAATAATCAATCAAATCCTTAACTTTGAAATATGTATGATAAAATGTATACTTTAGTTTTTACAAAGAAAGATTACACTTGAATTGTTGTTGTAATTGTAACCTTTTTAATAAAAAAATATATTTACAAGGTAGATGTAAACAAACTATTAAAAGGTAAATATAAGCCTTTTCTTTAAATAATTTTTATTGTGTTTTATTAGTGACAAATTTGGGGGGAGGATAAATATTCCAAAACTGAAAATACAGTATGAGAATTAACTGCACAATTACTAGACATGTTTTCCTTGGATATTATAGGCCAATTTGCAAGCACAATATGAGGAAAAATAAAAAAGAATTGAGATGCTTCCAACTGTTGCTCTTGCATTCTTGTGGCTCAGTGACTCACCTGAATGAATGGCTAATTAAGTATGCAGGCCCCATTGTCTCCTCAGGTGTGAACCACTAAATATGCATGACCGTTGACGCCCACTCCGCATATTGCCTTTCCAAACAGAAAGTGCTTTGCAAAATTCAAATCAATGTAT
>NC_137140.1:37070110-37100110 GCF_949319135.1 Squalius cephalus
TAGGGTTAGGTCATTATGAACTCTGGTCATTAGGGTTAGGGTTTGGGTTTGGTCATTATGAACTCTGGTCATTAGTAAACGACAAACTTATACATCATTCTAATGCTGTTTTACTCTTACTGTTGCTATTAGTGTTGATGTAGTGTAGTGCTAATGTCACTCCTGAACTAACTAACCAGAAACCATGACAACGAACTTGTGGAAACAAAGAGTGTGACAAATACAAAAAGAAAGAAAATATATTCCATTCTTTTTTTTATCAGCAACATGAAATTATTACATTACGCCAGGCTTTCCCAGACTGAGGTTCGTGAGTTTAATGAGAACTATTATAACACTACAATAGAGAAAAACAAACATTTTATTTGTTTACTTGCAATGCATGTCATTAACCAACATCAGAGGACCGGGAACTTCATTTTATTATTATTATTATTATTGACTACATTTTATTACTTACCTAACTTATTACATTCAAATCTAAGTGCTTACTGTAAGTAAATATATTAGAGATTTGGGGAATCCTTGCATGTCATGTAAATATGAAATGACATGTATTGTACACAGTAATCCTTCTGAACGGGTGTAAACAGGGTTTTTTAGGAAGGAAAATGTAAGATAAAAAAATAGGGAGAATCGATGAATTATGAATAATTTACTGTCATTTTGAGAAGAACATGTTTATCATGTAATCAATAGAAAAGTAACTGTAATCTGATTATGAGTTTTTTTAACATAATATAATATAATATAATTAAGTACTTAATTTTTGGAATCTGATTACATAATTCCTGATGTGTAATTCACTGCCGGCACTGTTCCTGTGTCTGAGACGGGTTAGGGTTAGGGTTAGGGTTAGGGTTAGAGGTGTAGACCCTAACTCGGTGTGTTGAGTCTAATATTGAGTTTGGGGAATAGAGTGCAATTGTAAAACTAGTTTGTTTGTTTCATCATTTGTCATAAATGATAACTTTTGCTTTAAAGTTTTTGATTTACACAAATACTGTTTTTCTCTCTATATATTCATGAAGCCGTGTAAACCGCTCGTTCTTCATGTGAAGTGAAGTAAACTGTCCGTGAATCTTTCAGAACTCTCAGAATACTCTTTTATGAAACTGCAATCTTACAGAATCATATTTATTTCTCCAAATAACAGACTAGATTTACTCGGTCTAAACTCTAAGTGTCTGCCATCATATCTTCAGATCTTTGTTGCCAAACGTGTTTTTTGTTTCACTGGCATATTTGCAAATTTACTCCATCTATGCGTAGACACATGAAATGTAAAGAAAGACTTTAGGATAATTCATGTCAACTCAACCTTGCTGTCACAGTTTCTGTAGGTTCAGTTAGTTCAGTTCAGTTCAGTTCAGTTCAGTTCAGTTCAGTTTAGTTCAGTTCAGTTCAGTTCAGTTCAGTTCAGTTCAGTTCAGTTCAGTTCAGTTCAGTTCAGTTCAGTTCAGTTCAGTTCAGTTCAGTTCAGTTCAGTTCAGTTCAGTTCAGTTTAGTTCAGTTAGTTCAGTTCAGTTCAGTTCAGTTCAGTTTAGTTCAGTTCAGTTCAGTTCAGTTCAGTTCAGTTCAGTTCAGTTCAGTTCAGTTCAGTTTAGTTTAGTTTAGTTTAGTTTAGTTTAGTTTAGTTTAGTTTAGTTTAGTTCAGTTCAGTTCAGTTCAGTTCAGTTTTCACTGTCTTCAGTTTCTGGTGATTAAGTGTTAACATGTTTCACGTTTCTTCGATCGGCTTGTTCTGTCTATTTAAGCCCTGTGTTTCTTTCAGTTCATTCTCAGTTCTGCTTCACGTTTACTTGGGTTGTTCTGTTTTTTGTAGTTCCTGCATTAATAAAGAAGACTGTGGCATTTAGATCCTTTGGGTTTATTATTGTGACACTTGTGTGGAGCAACAACGATCAGCTCAGATATTAGAGGTATATTCAGTCGATTTCATGTCAGCATTTCAATCCCAGTTGCTGTTAAGTGTAATAAATGTTTGTTGTTCTGTATATGTTTGCAGTTTCAGTAAACGGTTTCATTAGTTTCTGAGAAAATGTTCCTAAATTCACAGATTTACATAGCAAATACACAGCTTTATCATATTATTTTAACTGAAAAGGAATTTTTCACATCATTATGAGGTGATATTAATTTCATGAGCTTTCCTGTTTCTGAAAACTGGTTCATATGATCATGAAACGGCATTTCTGTTTATATTAGTTAGTGATTCAGGCGGAGGTTGGTGTGAAACAGACTGTGACTATTTAAAAAATAGCTTTATATTTTAGGAAAGTTTTAAGCTATTAATTTAAACCCTACCCATCATCCTCTGCTGTGGGATCAGTATTTGTGAGTGATAATTAGTCAAGTCTCCTTCATTTCTACAGCGCTTTACCAGTATAGAGTCTCACAGCAGCTTTACAGTGATAACAGGAGATTACAGTAACAAAGATTGTTTAGGCTTTACAGCAAATCTAGAATAAAGTTATTGTCCAGATAAAGTTAGTTTTGATCGATTAATTTCTGTCGCAACGATCATTAGTTATTAACTTAGCGGCCGCTAACACGACACTGTTAATGCGCTCCGACCCGATCATTCGCACAACAGTGCCTGGTGGCTCGAGAACGCAAACCATGAAATAGGTTCCAAGGTGCAAGCCTTGAAAAATGTTGGGGAAAAAAAGTTATCTCTGCGCAAACTTAAAAAATGTGAACCTGTGAAAACGCGGACGGCGCGCACATGCGCATCACGTGTTCAGTCCAAAGGTAAGCGCATTTGAATATATCTGTGCGCAGGCGTGTAGTCCTTCTTTATAAACCAACCCTCAACAAACTATTTGTCTGGCCTTAAAATTTATAATATAGAATTTTTTATCGCTTCCGCGTAGCCACGTGAACCGGAATTATCCCGACAGCGCTTTATCTGTAGAGAGGTAAAGGGAAGGAGGAGGCCTTCACAGGGGAGAGACTGGTGACACTTCAGGACTGCGCTGTCATCGCGTCCAGGCGCAGGTCCTTCGTCAGATCTGGAGTGTGTGTGTGTGAGAGTGTGTGTCCAGGCTCAGGTCCTTCATCGGCCTGGATCCGGCTGACTGCGGTAAACCTCGGATAAACACAGAGACTAATATACCTATACCCTAGCCTAACCCATCTTCACATCGACGTCGGCTGCATGGGTGCTAATACCTGTTCCCCTAACTAGCTCTCTTGCTGCGCAGCAATGATCGACAAACAGACTTCAGCAAATGTCCTTCAAATGCTTTAATCACGTCTTTAGTTCCCGAGCAGTTCTCAGGGAATCTCTCCCAAGAAAAATCAAGGCCGGAGGATCTCAGACAAGTTCCATTGAGAATCCCACAAGTGAACACGAATACAACCGTTTGATACAATTAGGAGGTATAGTTTTATTTCCCTTATTTGTTATTTTTACATACACACACAACCAAAGTCAAAGGGGTATGGCAACACTCAAAAACAGAACAGAACGTTCTAGTACATTGTGTTTCAAAGTGTTAGTTTTGTTAGGCCTAAAAAGAAAAATAAGGTTTGATGTTAGAAACATGGTTAGTTTAATATATAGTTTACTATTTTAATTAAAAACTCACATCACAGTATCAAAGAGCACATGACGACAAGGACTTGACAGAGCAGCCATCAAGTGTTAGACAGTATTCTAGGTTTGTACGAGCTGAGTTTTTTTGTTCAATAATTAGAATCTCTGTTTTTTCAGAATTAACCCTCTACTGCATGGTGGTGCCATATGGCAACATACTCTTTGTGTTAATTTCATTTCCACTATCTCTTTAAGAAAACATTCTCATATTTTTTTGTTGGAATGAGAAGACCTTAGTTTAGCCAATGATGTGCTTTGGTTAAGTCACATGACATGCAGTTTTTTCTTCTGTGGTGCGATTTTTGACAGATTGCCTCTTGTCGTAGTTGCTGAAAGCAAACTAAAACATCAGTAACAAACAAGGACCAGCCCATATCACATACACAAAAAAATTGGTAAGTTATGATGACATATTCATCACCACTCAAAAAAGTTTTTATGAAATTAGTTTTTGGTAAATCGATCAAATGTCTGTGTTGCCAAGCGGCAACACTGTGCAATAGTGGAATGACATTATTGCAATAGTTTAGCTAGCTACTGTAGAAAGGTCAGCTGCAATCTGATAAGCTGTAACAATAACAACATTAATGCTAGTGATATAATGTTCATTAGTCATATGTTAAGGACTGCCAAGGCATTTGTATTATGGAAAAAAATCTAATTTGAATGGTAATTTTTGTTCAAAAAATTTCCACTATTGTATGTTGTTGCCGTATGACAACATATCATAAAGTACCTTAAAACATTTTTTTTACAGCACTTCAAGTTAAGCCATTCTAAGAAAAGAAAAAGAGTCAAATATTTTTTTCTATAGGTCTATCTTAATGCGTACGGTAAAGGGTTAAGTTGTAGGAAATTACTAGTTATCCAGTTTTTTTAGCTATGCATTCCGTTAATTTTGTGAATTGGTAAGTTTCGTTAGGTTTTGAAGAAATATAGAGCTGAGTATCGTCGGCATAACAGTGGAAGCTAATTCCATGTTTCCTAATGATATCTCCTAATGGTAGCATGTACAGAGTGAACAGCAACGGTCCTAGTACTGAGCCTTGTGGTACGCCATACTGAACTTGTGATCGATAAGACATCTCTTCATTTACTGCTACAAACTGATAACGGTCAGATAAGTGTGATTCAAACCATGCTAGTGCAATTCCACTAATGCCAACATAGTTTTCTAGTCTATTTAAAAGAATGTTGTGGTCAATGGTGTCAAACACAGCACTAAGATCGAGTAACACTAATAGCGAGATACAACCACCATATTGTGCTCTTTTCTTTTTCGCCGGCTGCTCGGAGGTAGTCATTTTTACATTTCCCGCTGTTGTCACTTGTCGTCATCGTTGCTACGATACGTGACTCACAATGACTGAAACGACCAATTAAAAGGGCATTCTCTGATGATGTTCCAAGATGTTAAAAATGCTACGCTGATCATAGACAAACAGGGGGACAAATTAATATCTACTACACCGTCGGGGTTTTTTTTTCTTCTTATCATAGCCTACAATTGTCTTCGTTCATAGTCTGATGTGTCTGTCATGGATTTGCACTGAATTGATTCTCAAAAATACGGAACAAAGTGCGTTCCGTATCAGTTCAATACGGAACAAGACTTTTATGTGTCAAATACGGGACGATTCCGTATTATACGGAACGGTTGGCAAGCAACCGCAACATTATTGAATTAATCTGTCACTATATGCCTCTGCCTACGTTTGCAAAGAGAAGAACATTTTAATTTGATTCACAATGAAACATTACAATTAGTTTACATGCAGTGAGTAGCCTAGTTTTGGTTGTTGTTGGTGGAGTTATTGCATCCCTAGTTATGCCTACAGTGCAGAATTGTTCCCTCGCGATTGGAAGCTCCTGTAGCGCCGCATACGCATTTCAAAACATCGCAGCGTGAAATGCCACAAAAAGCGGTTTGTGAAGGTCTTAGTGAGTTAGGAGTCCTCTCGACTTCTTTTAAGCTGTCCCAGGCTTAGGTGCTACTTTTAGGGCTAAAATGCTTCGTGAATTACTCTTAGTCAAAAAAATTAGGAGTCCTAAAGTTACGAGTGACACGCCCATTATTTTTAGGAGTTGCTCCTAAATTCGCCAGTTAGGAGCTACTTTTAGCCTTTAAATTCTTTGTGGAAACCATGCTAATGCAATTCCACTAATGCCAACATCATTTTCGAGTCTATTTAAAAGAATGTTGTGGTCGATAGTATCAAATGCAGCGCTAAGATCAAGGAACACTAATAGAGAGACACAACCACGATCGGATGATAAGAGCAAATCATTTGTGACTCTAATGAGAGTAGTCTCGGTACTATGGTACGGTCTAAATCCTGACTGGAAATCCTCAGAGATATCATTTCTTTCTAAATAAGAACATAGTTGTGAGGATACTGCCTTTTCTAGTATCTTTGACAGAAAAAGTAGATTCGAGATCGGCCTGTAATTGACTAATTCTCTAGGATCAAGTTGCAGCTTTTTAACAAGCTTACAGGCTTCCGTACGTGGACCGCCCGCAGCGTGTTCTGAGATTTTTAACGGTTCGATTCTCTCAAGTCTGCATTCGATGCATCCTCGATATCAAGAACTCATCCAGGTTCTTTCATGCGCACTCTGTATTTCCGTTCTTCAGTACTGGAATTGAACTGTGACAGTTGATGATGATGTAGTACGAGAACACAAGGACACAAGATCGCTTAAGAGCGCATACTGAGAAACAGCCATTAAGAACTAATCAGGGTTGCAATGGTAACAAACAAGGGACACAGGAACTAGACACAAGAGAACACAGAAACAATAGGAACAGAAAATAACTCCAACCTTAAAGTCCTTCAGACAGGAATCATGACACATGTGTTGTGTGTTTTATTTCAGAGTCAGTTCAGAGGAGAAGATGGAATGATCTGAGAGTGATTCACCTGCTGAACACAATCACACACAAGAATGCGCATTAAATATACCATTTCTGTCATCTTTATTGTGACTCTGGTCATCATAGAAAAGGAAAACAACATTATTTCAAAGTAGGTGCTTCTCTCAATCTCTATTTATTCTTCTGTGTGTGTGAATAACAGTCAAAGAGCACTTTAAAATCAAAAGTTGTCTGGTGTTATTCATTTTTCAATTTCTATTGTTGAGAAATTGCTTCTTTGAGAAGAGACGAAACATTAAAGGGATATTTCACCCAAAAATGATCATTCTGTCTCATCATGCAGTTCCAAACCCGTTTGACTTTCATTCTTCTGTGCAACACAAAAGAAGATATTTAGAGGCTGTTGGGATCCAAACAAAACTGGGTATCATTGTATGGACAAAAACTTCCCCAAAATATCTTTGTGTTTTGCAGATAAGAGAACATCCTATATGGTTGGAAGGACATGAGGGAGAGTAAATTATGACAGAATGATAATTATTGGGTGAACTGACCTAAAAGCACTAATAGCGATTATCACGGTTTCTTCTGTCTCTTTCAGGGTGTCTGATAAACTGAGCACACAGCTAACCCCGCTTCTGCTTGGCCCGTCTCTGTCCGCTCCACACAACGCCTCAGCAGACCAACACCTGGATCATCTTCTGGAGAACGCCTCGGTTGACCAACACGAGGATCATCTTCTGGAGAACTCGACCTGGTCCATCCAGCAGAGCGTGTTTCCAGCGTCTGCGTCAGGAGGACAGAAACACATTCTTCTGCTGGCCACCACTCGCACAGGCTCCTCTTTCGTTGGGGAGTTCTTCAACCAGCAGGGATCAAACATGTTTTACCTGTTCGAGCCGCTGTGGCATGTGGAGCGCATGCTATCGGTCGAGTCTGGCGGGACGAATGCCTCAGTCGCTGGGCCGGCGTATCGGGACGTTCTGCATCAGCTGTTCCTCTGTGAGTTCTCACTGCTGGAGAGCTTCATCGAGCCGGCGCCACAGGATCATGTGACGGCTTCGCTCTTCCGCCGCGAGTCCAGCCAGTCGCTGTGTGAGGATCCCGTCTGCACGCCGTTCGTGAGGAAAGCATTCGAGCGCTACCACTGTCGCATGCGGCGCTGCGGGCCGCTAAACCTTACGCTGGCCACTCAGTCCTGCAAGCAGAAGGAGCATCACGCCATTAAATCCGTCCGCGTGCGACAGCTAGAGACGCTACGTCCGCTAGCTGAGGATCCCAGACTCGACATGAAGTTCATCCAGCTGGTCAGGGACCCTCGCGCCGTTCTCGCCTCTCGAATGGTTGCCTTCTCCAGCAAGTACAAGATCTGGAAGAGGTGGGCCGTGGACGAAGACCTTCCAGTGGACGAGGACGAAGTGAGAAAACTCAAAGGAAACTGCGACAACATCCGTATGTCTGCTGAGATCGGACTCAAACAGCCACCATGGCTTCGCGGACGCTACATGCTAGTGCGTTACGAGGACATCGCACGATTCCCAATGCACAAAGCTACAGAGATGTACAGCTTTATAGGCATTTCCTTCACCGCAACGGTGGAAGAGTGGATCCTACAAAATACTCAAGCATCTAAGGAGGTCAGCGGAGTTTATTCCACCCAGAAAAACTCCTCTGAACAGGTGGAGAAATGGAGGTTCAACATTCCCTTCAAACTGGTTCAGCTGGTGCAGAAAGTGTGCGGCCCCACCATGACTCTGTTTGGCTACAAGTTTGCGGAAAACAAAGACATGTTAATCGATAAATCAATAAGCCTGATCGAAGAGAAAACATTCTTATGATACTACTCAGACTTCATGAAGAAGACTGCTGAGATACTTGAGGATCAGGGCTTGACATTAACACCCACCAAATGCGGGTGGATTTCAGCAGTGGCTAATAATGCAGTTACTCCTACTAGACACTTTGGCGGGTAGAAATTTCTATAAAATTATAAATTAATATTATAAATTTATTATTAAAAAAATGTTATCCCTAACTGTAACCCATACATATCGATACTGAAATATCTGAAACTCTTCCAATACAAATTCTCTGCAGAATAGACACACGATACCAGCTGAGCTTTCTCGCTCTCTCATCTCTCAGACAGTGGGTGCTTCTCAATATCCCTCCTCGTCTCCTCGCTCCTCCGTCCTCCATCCTATGACCCGGAAACCGATCGAGCTCAGCCATCTTGAAGGAGATCTCAATTCTCTAATCGCACCGCGAGGAGTTGAGGATCGAGGAATGAGGAGGCTTCCTGAGGAGTCATGAGCGAGGATGCACAGGTGTATCCTATGCGGAAGAGTTTTATCGACTTAAACGTGACGCACGTATAAATTCTCCTCCCCCTTCACATCAGTCACAATCATTTTAATTTATACTTTACCTTTGCAGTTTATATAAACCACACATCTCACATATTTCAACAGGGTATCTTGCTTTATTATTATTTATTATGAATTTCTTAAATAAACAAACTTCAACAACATAAGGGCAGATCCTTTGAGAGCTGCTGATGACGCGATGAAGTGACGCTCGAGTGATCAAGTATTCCAATGAATAAAAAAAAAGTTACATTCGATTCCTCCGTCCTCATTTCCTTTCCTTGCAGTCTTCCCTCGCATCCTACAGGGGGTGGAGCTGAGACGCGAGGAAAGGAAGCAAGGAAAGGAAACGAGGATGCACAAATAAGAAATGAGAAGCACCCCCCGAGTTACACACAAACCCGCCTTCCCTCACTCACTCGTTTCATTTGCTCCGGATAAATATTGTTGGTGTTACAGGGCTTGAATTTTGGCGTGGGATTGTGTGTATTGTGCATACTTTGAATCATTCCCACAGATTTTGTGCTCTGACCCAACTAAGGATCCATGCGTCAGGTCTTAAATTACCTGCCATAAAGTCCACTGCAATTGACAGAAATTTCCGGCTTTCCGTGTTTTCACTGTTATACGATAGGGGTAAGGGTGTCGATCGAAATTAATGCTCAATCTCGATTATCGAATAAAAAAATGGAATCGTCGATGCTGCCACGCCCCCATGTCACGTCAGCTCGGCTTGCCAAGCGAAAAAAAAAAAACACGTGTTGAAGTGCTGCAAGTCAACCTAACAGCTACAACAACCAGCCAAAAGATAGCATGGCAACTGCAGACGCAGGAGACCCGTCGACAGAACTTGAACCCCCTCCTCTTTCACTGAAGTCGCCGGTGTGGAAGTATTTTGGATTTCCAGTGAGTTATGTTGTTGACAACGTTCGTGTAAAAAAAAAACACAGTTTGCAAGCTCCACCGGTTGCACGACTAACATGGCAGGGCATCTCCGCAGGCACCACAAAAACAGATTTATCTGTTAAACCGACAACTGAAACACAAACTACTCTCCCGTCTTCATTTGGAATAAAACTTCCAAGTAACTCAACATGTGCAAAGGCAATTACAAGCGCGCTAGGAGTATTTATAGCTGCGGACATGCGACCTTATTCAGTGGTGGAAAACTCCGGTTTTAGGCATTTAATTAGCGAGCTAGAACCGCGCTACAAATTATTATTTTTTAAAATCGAGAATCGAATCGAACCGTGACTTTAGAATCGAAAATGTAATCGAATCGAGGATTTGGAGAATCGTGACACCCTCAGATAGGGGGTGTTATTACGCAACTTTTGAAAGAGTACTGAATCTCTGGATCAAAACACAGGCGAAGAAGAAGCAGAAACAAGCGATAGCATATGTAAGCAGATGCATTTGTGCAGAAGCATTGATGCATTGAGGTGTTGATGGACTTGATCTACTCTATCTGTGTTTGATCATCGCTTTGAATCTGATCTGTATGGATTCTTTGACAAAAATGTCAATTTTTAAACCTTTTTGCTCAAAATGTTGCTTTTTTAAATTAAACTTACCCACATTCAAGTGTTGATAAAAAAATGAATGCATGAAGTTAGAATAAAACATTTCTTTTTTCAAAATATTCTGGGGGCAATGAAACTTGTGTGAAAATGGTCAAAAATGCTGATGATTGCTGGCAACTTTTTTCAAAAATTTTGTCAGAGAAAGAGCTAATATACCTTTTGACAAATTATGAGTTAATATTAAAAAATATCTGTATGGCAGTTTCCCCATGGTATCGATGTCAAAATGGTGGCCAGTGAAAATGCAGAGTGGCCAGTAACTTTGGAAAACCACTTGCCACAGTGGCTGGTGAGCAAAAAAGTTAATGTCAAGCCCTGTTGAGGATGTTTGTGACATTATTGAAACATTATGCGAAAAATTTATTACATAACTTCCTTAAGCAGTACTGAACAATGAAATATTATTTATTTTTTTGACTGATGGCTAAGTCAGAAGTGATGTACTCATGTAAAACTTTTTTTTTTTTTTTAAATGCATAGTTAGAAATGATTTATACTCTGTCAGGCCAGTTTGTTATGAACAACATATAGTCTCTTGTAATACAACTTTTACATTTTCCTTAAGGGATTAATACAATTCTTATAAAATAATTTGACATTATCCTAAATTCTTGTTGTGTTTTCTGTTGTAAAGATTTTATCAAACAAATAATAAACAGGTGCTTAGTTACTATACTTTGAGTGGTAGCTGAAAGTCTAAACATAAGGGTTGTGTGTACTAAGATCTCTTTCAGTGCTGTTGCAAAATAGTACTTGAATCCAATAATGCCAGAACTGTTTTCTCCACAGAGTTTTTAAGTTGCATCTAAATCTGTAAGTACTAATTAGTGTCTAGAGTCCAGGAATACACATAAACCTTAGTGATGGCCCAGAAACACTTAGTAGTATGGCACTGCCCTAACCAAACTCTCTTTTTCATTGTATCTGTGCCCTAGGTCTGCCAAACTCCTGTCCCGTCCCGTCATCTGCTAGCACTTAGCATCGGCCTTCGAGGAGGAAGAACCTGCTTTCTGTAGCAGCTAATCAGCTGTTTATTACTGTGCGTCTGCTATTTAGAGCGCCAGTGAAACTCTAACATGCTCATTTACGCAGAACCCCTCCTGTATGTGGTACAGACGATTTACTCAAACTGACCTCACCCTCCCACCCACACGCAGTTCGACAGATCTCAGAGGAATGGCCCCATGCCTCCATTCACTCACATCAAGTTGAACATTTAAGCTCAGTGTGTGGAGATGCAAGCTTAGGTACGACATACACAATCTCAAACTTTTGCTTTTGATCTATAGCTTATGTGACCAAATATATGTGCATCTTGCATCAAGGAATTTATAGCTCAAGGACATTTTAAGCTTCATGAGGTCTAAAGGACCGGCGTGGTTCATGTGGGCTGTGTGTAAAGGGTGGAGCATGTGTATATGGCCAGAGCAAATATAGAATAGCACAACCGCTTTCCACAGTCTCAGAGGAACCTTTTTTCCTTGCAAGTAAAAAGAGGCCATTAAGCATCCAGATCACCACATCAGATAAGAAGAGAGCTGTAATATAAACCCCTTTGACAACAATGTGTCAGTGCACTGAAAAAACTCTATATTAACATGGTTTTATCCATCAAAAATATTATTCAACATTACTGAATCTACTTATACCAACAAAGCTAAAGTTTATTGGTTAAACAAGGTGGAAATAGCTAACTATTTCATGTTACCAGTTTTTACCATATTGTGTCGTTCAGGCAAATCAGTTTTTCCATTGAAGTGTAACAAAGTTTGATGATTAATCCGATTGTAACAATTTACATTTTATCTGCTCCTGCTTTTAATTACCATTCATACTTTTACATTTAGTCATTCAGCAAATTATTTTATCCTAAACGAATTACAAATGAGGAAAATAGCATGCAATTTGATAGAAAAGTCACAATATTCTTTGTACACGTCAAGTTAAAAGTAAATCAAGATTACAAAAAAAAAAGCTAGAGGTGAAACTCAGAAATGAAGAGGGAGACCTTGTTTAATGGTTGATGGGAATTTTATTCTGTCACAGACTCAGAGTACTTGCATCCTTGTGAGACCTGTAGCCATAACTGACTCATTTACAACTAAGGGGAATAATTCATGAAAGACAGTATTTGTCAGATAATTAATAACCAATATGCTCTGTGTCTTAAAGCATAATAGAAGGGAACAGATCCAACCATGTTGTAATGATTCACATAGAACAGGGATGGGCAACTTCGGTCCTGGAGGGCTAATGTCCTACAGAGTTTAGCTCCAACCCTAATCAAACACACCTGAACAAGCTAATCAAGGTGCTCAGGATTACTAGAAAGTTACAGGCAGGTGATTTTTTCAGGGTTGGAGCTAAACTCTGTAGGACAGTGGCCCTCCAGGACCGAAGTTGCCCATCCCTGACATAGAACAACTGCAATAGCTACAGTCGAGTTTCACTCATTCCCACATTTGTCCTCAGTTGTACAGTAAGTGTTGTCAAACCTCAGGACTGGCCCGCGTCTGGGAATGAGGCATCCGGAGAGAGAAAATAGCCACACGCACCTGAGCTTGACTGAGTATATAAACAATACTATTGATTCACCTGGTCTTATAAGAGTTTCCCTCAGGTTAAAACATGCCCGTCATAAAGTTTTTACCAAAAGAATGAAAAGCAGCCCTAAAGCAGCAAAAAAGAAATGACATGGATCAGACTTGAAAACCACAAATGTTTTTTGTTCAGACATCTCAAGGATTTTTTTTTTAGCTGCCTCCTATTCTCTGTTTGTCTTTTTGCTCAGAATAGATTTTGCTGCAAACATTTCACATTCCTTTGAGTGTGTGTGGCAAATGCCATGCCACTGGTTGGTGTGTTAGTGTCTACTTCATGCCCAAAGTTAGTGAATACATCAGTTATTGTATCACTGTTTGTCTAACTCTCAGTTTAGAATATTTTTTAAAGCACAGGAAAAACACAACCTCTCCCTGCAAAGTATTTAATCTGCAGTCTGTTTGTTCCATAAGTGTATTGTACTGTCTTTGAGGTCCTGAAGAATTTAGGATTGATGTTCTGAAATGAACTAAAGCAAAGCAGGGTCAGTATCATAACTTTATCAAAGTTTAGTTTTATGTGATGAACTATGAGAGTTTTTAAATGTTTTTGTACTGAACAAACACACACACTATTCACTCCCTTATTGCTACTCCAGCAAAGTTTGTGTAAAGAGAATTTTTTTCCTGATTAATTGCTCAATGTTGATCTGAAGTCAACTACTCCATGCTTACTTAAAGTCCCCCTGCAGTCAATAGTTTTATCACTTAAAACTCATCTTTGATCACCAAAATGACACATAAAAAAAATTAAATAATCCAGTGAAAATAATTTTCTCATGCCTTAAAATAGCTTGAATGTAGCTCTACATCCTTGCTTAATTTATACGCGGAATCATGAATATGCAAATAAGCCCTGCCTCCACTCACTCACAGCAGCTCAGAATACCTGATCCACTCACTCAACTTTACTGTAGTAAACGCTGCTCGATGGGAAGTGGAAATACTGGTTTAATTCAGCCATATATGTTTGAACCAGAAACTGATTCAGAAGAAGAAGTGGAAGAGTGAATTATACAGGGTCGTCTACAAAGTTGATGTATCAGAATGGTAATGCGTTTTATGTATCGCTCTTTACAACGTTGGACACATAACGGTAAATAATATGATTAGCTTTTTGCTTGATTATGTTATCAAAATGCTAATAATGTGTTGCAGACAGCTGCCTTCTAAAAAATTATATTTAGATCTATATTACAAATCTACGGGAGTGGTTACAACATGCTTGTGACGTTGAGAACGGGCAATTTCAAAATCGCGTTTTTGTTAAACTGCAGTTCTAAGGAGAAAAAATATCATCAGTGGTTTTGACTGATGAATTTGCACATGCTTTGTCTTAAAGCATATTTAAAACACCACATAAACATATAAACAACATTAAAAATGTGATTTTCATCACAGAGAAATCATTGTCATCTGATGTCCTGCATCACATGATTCTCAGGAAGGCTCACAATATGTCATTGTGCTGCTGTGATTTTCTTCAGTGTCTTCAACACTGTGCCACATGTAAACTGAAGACCTCATGGAGAAGGGACTAAAGTTATTAAACTGGATATGTCAGAGTCTCATTAAACCCTCTCATTTAGTAATTTAGTCCTTATATTAAAATCAAGAGCAGGCACGGCTGAGGTATCTGTCAGACATACTAGACACTAGACAGACGTAGTGAACTTCATCCATCTTGTTTACACATTCACTTCCATTCTCACACATTATATCATTACACAACACATGAACACAACAAGGGTCATTTGTAATTAGAATGTGCAAGTCTTCTGGAGTCATCCTTTTATTTTTAGCTGTACAAAACAGCTTGTTATGCTGCTTGATATTGCAACTCATGAAAGGCAATCTAATGGTTTTACCTGATCTTGTCAGTTTTATAATTTAGGTTCATTTTTAATGAATTTAACAAAAAAAATGAAAATGATATTTTACTTATATTTTACTCATCTGATTGACCTAGTTTTCTAAGCTGTGCCTATTAACACACAAAACAAGCATGTCTCATTAATTAAAGAACACAAATTTCACAGAATATTTCATATTTAATGGTATTTAATTATTTGTTATTCGTTTTCATTGCATAAACCATTTTGACCAGCAGGCCATCTTGTGGCCATTCTGAGAACTTTGTTCTCACATAATCCACAAAAATGAATTATTTTGTGAAGCATTTGGTTCAATTGATTCAGAGTTTAGAAAAGCTTTGTTTCTCCCATAACTACGTTATATAGTAATATTCTAGTGATTAGGACTTGCTGGATCCAATTAAAAACCCAGAGCATCATCTTCTTCTTCTTTAAATTTATTGGCGGTTGGCATACCAATTTGGTGCATTACCGCCACCAGCTGTTTGGGGTGTGGAGCTTCAATGCGGAATTAGACGTTTATATATATATAAAAAAGAAAAAAGGTTTATTCTTGGTTGATCTTAAATTCTATCAAATAGACCTGTTTCTTTTAGGTACCACATTAGAACTGGCCATGCTGATGGTTTTAATGTAGAAAAAGAAAGTAAACCCTCTACTGATAAATGTGTATATCCTAATTGTTTAACTTTTTCTAACTTGTTCCGTCAGCACTACATTTCCCATCATCCTCTCCGGCTCACACCTGCACTCAATCCATCATTACCCGCACCTGCCAGCAATCATCATCGTCTTCACTCATCGTCTTCAGCTGTTGTCTTCATTGTTCTTCTGTGTATTTAAGTTCCCTTCGTGTAACTTTCAGTGTTGGTTATTGTTTGTGTCACACTCACTGTTTTGCATCCTGGATCACTATCGTTGTTGAAATAAATCTTTTTGTTATTTTTGTATGCCCGTTGCCTCCATCGTCACTGAGAACCAGCGTTACAGAATAACTGACCAAACTACCAAATGGATCATGCGGTTCTTCTGATGCTCCTGGAGCAGGACCAGCTCTCTCTTGAGGCCCACATCATGGCTTTTCTTGACCTGGCGTGCCTTACTTCCTTTCCTGGCTTTTCATTGAGTTTTTTTTTTATTTTTATTTATTTTTTAACACAGGTGTCAATAGGAAGAAGGCATGCCTGCCTGGTGTGAGACCTCGAGAGAACTTCGAGGCCTTCGTTGAGTGGGTATTATTCCACTGTAGTTCTCAGTTCACCATTGGCCCTTCCAACAGCGATGAACTTGAGACCGCCCTTCCTGAGTCCCCTGTTCCTATCCTAGTCCAGAAACAAGAGAGGCTTTTACGTTATGTCAACTGAGCCTGAGAATCAAAACCTCTGTCTTGTCCTCAGAAAACCGAAAACCCCACCTGTTTCCCCACTTCTCAACAGTGCTGACTGCTGCCTGTAGCTTCTTTCCAACAAGTGCTGCATTACGACCTCTTACCCATATTGCCTCATCTGCATATAAAGACTTCCCAAGGCTAGCATCAACCTCTGAAAAAACCTCATTAATCATGATATTAAAGCAAATATGACATGCACTTCCTTGTGGTACCCCATTTTCTATAGAGTAAACATTGGAGTAAGATGCTCCAATTATAGTCCTGTCCTTCAGAAAATTCATAATCCAGTTGAACATTCTTCCACCAATTCCCATGGATTCTAATTTAATAAGGAGACCCTCTTTCCATAACATATCATAAGCCTTCTCCACATCAAAGAAGACAGCAGCTACCAGTTCCTTTTTAGCCTGAGCCCTCCTAATTTCATCCTCCAAACATATCACAGGATCCATGGTTGACCTCCCTCTACGGAAACCACTCTGCTGTGGTATTAGCAAATTCATACTCTCTAATATGTAAGTTAACCTGTCAGTGACCATACGTTCCATTATTTTACAGAAATTAGATGTTAGTGCGATAGGTCTATAGCTAGTTGTTTCGCCTTTATCTTTCCCTGGTTTTGGAGTGTTTCCATGCTGACGCCAATACCCCTGATTCCCACACCTTATTATATAGCTGCAGGATCACCAACTTCACTTGAGTGAAGTTTTCAACCATTTTATAACATATTTCATCCTTACCAGGGGACGTTGCTCTGGCTCCTACCAACGCTCTTTTCAGCTCAAATAAAGAAAAGGAAACATTTAGTGTTCTATTAAAAGCGTCCTTTTCCATTAATATGTTAGAGTTTTCTCTCATTACTTCATCTCTACATTTCCTTGCATCAGATGTCAGATTTGTAGAGCTATGAACTTTTACAAATGTTTCTGCCAGAGCCTCCGCCTTATCTTTATTTGTTATCATAATTTCATTATTATATTTGATAGCCGGCAATGTATACTCCCTCCTAATTCCTCACATCCTTCTTATCATACCCCACACTTGACTAATATGTGTTTCTCTCTCCATGTTATTGCAAAAATGCTTCCAGTAATTTCGCTTAGCTTTTCTAATCGCTCGTCTAACTTCTGCTTGTGTCTTTTTGTATTCTATTAGGTCATTAAAAGAAAAGGATCCTTTAACTTTCCTAAAAGCTCTGTTTCCTGACTTAATTGTTTTATTGCATTAATCTGACCACCAGGGGACTACCTTATGTTGTTTTAATCCACTTCCTTTACCAATAACTTCTACTGCAGTGGAGTGCATGATTTCTACTACGTTTGTATTAAAATAATCTATACTATCATACCTGTTTTGACTCATTCCTTCTAAACTCATACTACATGTCATATTATAAAGTGCCCAGTTGGCATTTCCTAAATTCCATCTAGGGAAACCTATTTCCTCCAACTGAACTGGTCCCACTCCTATTTCACAGATTATTGGGTAATGGTCACTACCTACTGTGGTATTGTGTACAACATCCCACTTACTGACTCTTGATATTTGTTTAAATACCAAAGTGAGATCAATTGGAGATTCCAAACCTCTTGCTAACTCAGAGCAACTTCAGGAATAAAATTTTATATCTGTGCAGTTGTGCATCATGGGTAGGGTGGGAGAAACCAACTGTGGAGAATGAAGGGGATAATTTGTTGTTTTAAAATTGAACAGTTGTTCAAAGGTTAAATATGTACAGTTTACATGATTGTTAAATATATATTATATTAAAAATAATTTATATTGAGTAGGGGAAGTACAAAAATCTAATAAAATTGAGGTTCATTTGTTTGGTGAAGTTAATTTGGTGTTACCTTCTTGACTATTAGTCTAATGGTTGTGCCTATGGGTTTAAATCTTCACACTTTGGCTGCACTTTGTCAGTAGTTGAAATGGTAGTTGAATGAGGTTGCTGGATGAGACTGATTGAAAGCGGATGGATTTTTATTGGGAAAAGTTCATCAAAAGGTATTTATTCACACCCTATCTTCATTTTTATTTGAAATGTTTGCCCTGTTTTTGTATATTTGAAACTACTTTTGTTTTTCAGCTATTCTGAAACCTCTAACCCATGCAATGTATGTATTTTGAGTTTGAGTAAATGGCTTGAGCCAATTTTGTAGGCTGTTGGTCCTGTTGGAGCGTGTGCAGTTAGGTAATGGTCTGGACTTTGATTTTACCATTAAATATTTAGATAAACATAAAATATCAAGTAAAAAAAAAAAAAGAAAAAAAAAGAGGGTTAGGATTGTACAGAATTATTCATCAAAATTACTACACACTAAATGCATGTGTGTATATATATATATATATATATATATAAATATAAAACATTCGTGTGGCCATTTAATAATTGTATTTCCCTTTAATGTGTTTGGGATCTCTCCCCTCTGCCCTGTTTTCAGTATCGAGTGTGTTTGAGGAATCGCTGTTATCCTGCGACCTATGACTTTTTGTATGCGTTTATTTTGTCCTCTCAGTAGTTTTCTTTTAGTGTTACATTTGGTCCCTGCCGAGCATTGCTCGGAACAATGTTGGGCCTGTTTTTTTTTGTCATTTTATTTATTAGGAATGTGCTTCTGGTTGGTTATATGTGGTTTTGAACTAGTGTATGATATTCATTTTGTTTGTTTACGTTTTGATACTATCCGTGAGTGAGATATGTAATTTCTTATTCCCTAAGTCTGTCAGTTATAAGATTGTATTGGCTGTTTGTATAATAATATATTATTAGCATTGTTTTTGTTTGTTTTATTTGATTTGGGAGTTTGTATAAGTTGTTTGTCTGCTTGTGCAGACTTGGGTATTCTTTTGAGAAGTTATTTTTTTTGTTAATTGTGATCCCTGATCTTGAGTGTTCAGTGTGTGGGCATTTGTGAAGTTTTCTGTTGTTAGGTGCTGAGGGTTGAGGGTACTGTCTGCAGTGAGGAGCACAGATTTTATGTGAGTGATATGAGCTTTGTTTAGTTTTTTTGTTTTTGTTTTTTTGTTTGTTTGTTTTTAAGAAGTGAGTGGCTGTTTTCCTTGCACTTTAGCCCTAAGCCTTATCTTTTGTATTTAGAGTTTTTCATTGTGTTTTTTTTTTTTTTTGAGGAAAAGACATAAAAAAGCTCCCCTTTTTAATCTTTGCCAGTTTTTAGTAAAGGTTTTTGTATTATGCTTTGAGTTAATGACTATTTTTGTGCTTGTATTTTTGCCGGTTTTATCTGTTCCTTTTTTAATTTTGAATTTTTGCAAATAGGACAATAATGACATTGTTTTTGTCTTTTGTCCTACTTATGTTTGTCGTATTTAGTTGTTTTTCAATGCATATTTTGTAAAGCAGATTTGTCCCTTGTACTTCATGTTCTTCCTGTATTAATGCCTTCTATCGTCTTTGTGTTTATCGGAGCATTTTTTATTTATTTATTTTCATAAATTTTTTTTAACTAATGTCATACTCATGAAATTTATTTGATGACTTTTGTTTTTGTATTTATGGCTTGGCCATTTGTTACCCTTTAAGCCTCGTTTAATTGTACCTTTTTCCCCCTTAATGTTCATTTTGTATTCTGACCATTTTTGTCTGATTGATCCTTTGCAATTGATGGTATTATGCTTTTGTTTTGGTCTTTTGTATTTTAAACCTTTCACTTATTTCTTCCATTGTCTGCCTTTTATGATATTGTATGCCTCTTGTATTGTAAAGCTTTGTATGAATGTATGAAAACCTGTATTTTTTTGTGTGCCAACCTATTGTGTCCACCTGCCCCTTGTTGACTCAATTTTGATGGCTGCTACACACTCCAGAAAAGTTGGGACAGAGGCATGTTTACCTATGTCACATCACCCTTCCTTTTAATTACACATTTTATTTATTTGGCAATTGAGGATACTAATGGTTGACGTGAGACTATTTGCCCAATCTTGTCTGATACAAGATAACTGCTCAACAGTCCATGGTCATCACTGTCTGATTCTCCTTTTCATGATGGGTCATACATTTTCAGTAAGAGACAGATCTGGACTGCAGGCACATCCCTTCTATGGTGCAGAGTGTGTAGAAACCACTCAGTTTTAGCTTGTGTAGAATGAGGCCTGGAATTGTCTTGCTTCTCAGGAAAGATGTGATCTTGATGGCTTGATGATTTGTCTCTGTACAATCCAAATATATGCCTCCACATCAGTGGTACCTTCCCACATATGCAAATCACTTATGCCGTTTGCCCTGATACCCCCAATGCCAGGACAGATGTTTGCTTTTGCACCTGTCACTGATGAAAGTCTGGTTGGACCATTTCGTCTTTGGGGCCGAGAACTCAATGCTTGTTTTTCCCAAAAACAAGCTGAAACGTGGACTCATCTGACCATAGCACACATTTCGACTGTCTTCTAGACAGTCCTGTCTTTTTTTGGCTCCTGTCTGCTTCACTGCCTGCTGTGAGTTTGTTTGCTTCGGTGCTGTAAGCTCCGTCTTAGCCTCGTATTTCTTTGTTTTGAACCATTTACTATAATTTCTAGTTGTTTATACTACTATAAATAGCTTACCCAACATCTCAGATTAACCTGACATCGCTAGCTTCTGTTACTACTGGCACAACATGCTAGTAATTCGCTAGCTAGCCTTTTAACGCGCCACCCGTGCGCTCAGCTATTTTTTTTCTTATTTTTCTTTCTCTTGCGCGCTCGCGCCTTTGAGTTCATAAAAAGCTCAGGTGAGTAAGAATCAGTCAAACACGGTAAGTAATGTCTTGTCCTGTTATTGTCACCTGTACTTCGTCACATGTTTAGCACAGCCTTCTCTGTCGGCAATATACAATTTATATGTGATAAATGCAAGGAGACAGTTAGGCTGAAAGAGATTTCAGAACTAGAGACACGCATCCGAACTTTAATAGAGGATAGTAAGAGTGCTAGAGTTTTAGATACTGCTTTGGATGCGCCTAGCATAGTGAACTCTTTACATGACTCGGTTCTGGCTGAAGTAGTGCCTGTGCAGCCAGGCAAATGGGTGACAGTGAGGGATCGCACTAGTCGCGGATCAAAAAACCACTCTTCCGTTCCGATTACCATAACAAATCGATTTGCCCCGCTCAGTGAAACACCCACTGAGAATTCTGTTGATTGTGCCCTAGTTATTGGCGATTCTATTACACGGAACGTGAAAATAGAGACACCAGCCACCATAGTCGCATGTTTGCCGGGAGCCAGAGCGCCTGACATCAAAGCAAATTTAAAAGTGCTGGCTAATGCTGATCGTAAATTCTCTAAGATTATTATACACGTCGGCACTAATGATGTTCGACTCTGTCAGTCGGAGATCACAAAAATGAATATTAAAGAGGTGTGTGAACTCGCAAGTACGATGTCAGGCTCTGTAATTTGCTCTGGCCCCTTCCTGTTCGCAGGAGTGATGAGATAGTTAGTAGATTGTGTTCACTGAATCGCTGGCTGTCTAAGTGGTGACCGCTTAATAATATAGAATTCATAGACAATTGGAAAAGTTTTTGGGGCAAACCTGACCTGTTGAAAAGAGATGGTATTCATCCCTCTTGGGATGGTGCTGCTCTTCTCTCTAGTAATATGGCACATAGTCTTAGAGCTCAAACATGACAATCTGGGGCTCAGGTCAGGAAGCAGACAGACTGGCTAAACCGACCGTCTGCTAGCGGCCTCGCGTCACCAAGGTCAGATAAATCCCATCACAGAGCCTCTTTCACCTAGATATCATCATATAGAGACTGTGTCTGTTCCCCGAATTTGGTAATCCGAAAAACGTCCAAACCCATCTAAGGTTAAAAATTGTTGTTCAACAAATAAAAAACAGCTATAATACAAATGAGCAAATGATAAAGCTTGGGTTGCTGAATATTCGATCCCTTACTCCAAAAGCACTCATTGTTAATGATATGATTTCAGATAATAACCTAGATATGCTGTGTTTGACAGAAACCTGGCTAAAACCAAATGATTACATTACTTTAAATGAGTCCACCCCGCAAGATTACTGTTATAAACATATGAGCCTCGTCTGAAACGCAAAGGGGGAGGTGTTGCTGTAATTTATAGTAATATTTTCAAAACCACTAAGAAATCAAGTTTTAAATATACTTCATTTGAAGTGTTGGTGCTTAATGTAAAAATATATAGTTTAAACGATAAATCACGTTTGAGATTTGTGCTGGCTACTGTATTCAGGCCACCAGGGCACCATAAAGATTTTATCAAAGAATTTGCAGACTTTCTATCAGAATTAATATTGACTGCAGATAAAGTACTAATTGTTGGTAATTTTAATATACACATCGATAATGAAAAAGATGCATTGGGATTGGCATTTAAAGACATTGTAAACTCAATTGGAGTTAGACAACACGTGTCAGGACCTACTCATTCTCATAATCATACTCTAGATTTAATATTATCACATGGAATAAATGCTGATGCCGTTGAAATTCTGCAGCAGAGCGATGACATCTCAGATCATTACCTAGTCTTGTGTAAATTACATTTAGCCAAGGCTGCAAAGCCGACTCCGTGTTACAAATATGTTAGACCTATCACTTCTGCCACTAAAGATTGCTTTAATCAATAATCTTCCTATTCAGTTTCATCATCTCAGCATCCCAGATAGCTTAGAAGAACTAGATATTGCAACAAACTTTTAACTCTCTCTTTTCCAGCACTTTAGACACAGTTGCTCCGTTGCGCTTAAAGAAGATTAAAGAAATTAGTCCAACGCCGTGGTACAACGAGCACACTCGGGCCCTTAAGAGCAGCCAGAAAAATGGAGCACAACTGGAAGAAAACAAAACTAGAGGTATTTCGCATTTCATGGAAGAAGAGCTCGATTACGTACAGAGAGGCTTTAAAAGCTGCTAGATCTGCTTATTTTTCAACCCTATTAGAAGAAAATAAACAAAACCTTAGGTATTTATTTGAAATGGTGGCTAAACTAACGAAAAAGAAAGCTTCAAGCCCAGAAGTTTCCAAGCAAAACAGCAGTAATGACTTTATGAACTTCTTCACTATCAGATTGATAATATCAGGGACAAAATTATAACTATGCAACCGTCTACTACAGTATCGCATCAGGCAGTGCATTGTAGTGTCCCTGAGGAAAAATTTGATTCATTTATTGCCATAGGAGAGGAAGAATTTTGCAAACTCGTTAATTCATCTAAATCGACAACATGTATGTTAGACCCTATACCGACTAAGCTACTGAAAGAGATGCTTCCAGAGGTCATAGATCCTCTTCTTACTATCATTAATTCGTCTTTGTCTCTAGGATACGTACCAAAAACCTTTAAGCTGGCTATGATTAAACCGCTTGTTAAAAAAAACGCAACTTGATTCTACAGAATTAGTCAATTACAGACCAACCTCGAATCTACCTTTTCTGTCAAAGATATTAGAAAAAGCAGTATCCTCACAACTGTGTTCCTTTCTTGAAAGAAATGATATCTGTGAGGATTTTCAGTCCGGATTTAGACCGTACCATAGTACGGAGACTGCTCTCGTTAGAGTCACAAATGATTTGCTCTTATCATCCGATCGTGGTTGTGTCTCTCTATTAGTGTTACTTAATCTTAGTGCTGCATTTGACACCACTGACCACAACGTTCTTTTAAATAGACTAGAAAACTATGTTGGCATTAGTGGAATTGCACTAGCATGGTTTAAATCATACTTATTTGACCTTTATCAGTTTGTAGCAGTAAATGAAGAGATGTCACAAGTTCAGTATGGCGTACCACAAGGCTCAGTACTAGACCGCTGCTGTTCACTCTGTACATGCTACCATTAGGAGATATCATTAGGAAACATGGAATTAGCTTTCACTGTTATGCCGACGATACTCAGCTCTATATTTCTTCAAAACCTAACGAAACTTACCAATTCACTAAATTAACAGAATGCATAGCTGATATAAAAAATTGGATGACTCGTAATTTCCTACTTCTAAATTCTGAAAAAACAGAGATTCTAATTATTGGACAAAAAACTTCCTCACGTAATAACTTAGAATACTGTCTAACACTTGATGGCTGCTCTGTTAAGTCTTCGTCGTCGGTTAGGAACCTGGGTGTGCTCTTTGATACCAATCTTTCATTTGAAAGTCACGTGTCTAGTATCTGTAAAACCGCATTTTTCCATCTTAAAAATATATCTAAATTACGTCATATGCTCTCATTGACAAATGCGGAACAATTAGTCATGAATTCATGCGTTCATGACCTCAAGGCTAGATTATTGTAATGCTCTACTGGCTGGTTGCCCTGCACGCTTGATAAACAAACTACAGCTAGTCCAAAACGCAGCAGCTCGAGTTCTTACCAGAACCAGGAAGTATGACCATATTAGCCCAGTTCTGTCAACACTGCATTGGCTCCCTATTAAACATTGTATAAATTTTAAAATATTGCTGATTACTTACAAAGCACTAAATGGTTTAGCTCCGCAGCACTTGAGCGAGCTCTTAACGCATTACAGTCCTTCACGTCTATTGCGATCTCAAAATTCCGGCCAGTTAATAATACCTAGAATATCAAAATCAACTGCTGGCGGTAGATCCTTCTCCTATTTAGAACCAAAACTTTGGAACAGTCTTCCTAACATTGTCCGGGAAGCAGACACACTCTGTCAGTTCAAAGCAAGATTAAAGACCCATCTCTTTGACCTAGCATTCACATAACACATTATAGACTTCTATAATTCAATGTTAGGCTGCATAGATTAGGTCAGCCGGAACCGGGAACACTTCCCATAAATCCTGATGTACTCGTTACATCATAAGAAGAATGTCATCTACGCTAATTTTAGTGTCTTTGTTTATCCCGAGGTTTTCCCGCAGCCTGCCGGATCCAGGCCGTATCCAGATCTGATGAAGGACCTCTGCCTGGACCGATGACAACGCAGTGCTGAAGTGCCACCTAGTCTCTCCCTATGGAGGATCCCTTTACCACTCCAGATAAAGCATTTTCGGGAATTTTGTTTCGCGTACCTACCGCGAAGTGATAAAATAAATTAAAATTCTGTATCAAAATTTATAAGGAAAGACCAGTACTTTGTTGGCTTGGTCTGTAGGGAATTCCAAACCTGCGCACCTATAGTTATGTGCGTTTGAATATATAACCAATTCTTAATGCGCATGTGAACGCCATCAGCGTTTATCACAGGTTCGCGTTTAAAGTCTGTGTAGAGAGAATGGTGTCGTCCTAGCGGCCCCTAATTTAATAACAAATGATCATTGCGACGGAAGTGAATCAATCAAAACTAACTTTAGCTGGAAAATAACTTTATTAAAGAACCGCTATAAAGCCAAAACATTCTGTTACTTTAAATTATACGTTTATCTCTGTAAAGCTGCTTTGAAACAATCTACATTGTTAAAAGCGCTATATCAATGAAGATGACTTGACTTGACTAGACCATCTGAGATGAGCTCAGGCCCAAAGAACTCGCCGGCATCTCCGCATAGAATTGATGTATAGCTTTCTCCTTGTGTAACAGAGATTCAAGTGGCATTTCTTGATGCAGCGTCAGACTGTTAAGTTAATTTTTTTTTCTAAAGTACTCCTGAGTAAATGTGAGTATTTAACAGAGTAGCATGATGGTTTCTCATGCATTGCCATCTGAGGGCTCGAAGGTCACGCACATTCAACAGCGGTCTCCTGCCTTGCCCTACACAGACTGAGATTTCTCTGGATTCCCTGAATCTTTTCACAATATTATGTATGGTAGATGGTGAAAGACATAAATTCTTTGCAATCTTGCACTGAGAAATGTGATTTTTGAATTGTTTGACAATTCTCTCATGATATTTGGCACAAAGTGGTGAGCCATGACCCATCTTTGCTTGCAAAGACTGAGAAGCTCTTTTACACTCAAACACGAATCCCTCAGCTATTACCAATTCACTTGGTCATTGTGGACTGTTTTGAAAGAGTTGGATAATCTAACTTGAATAATCTATTCACTTTTATTTTGCCTCTGTTCCAAGTTTTTTGGAGTGTTGCATCCATCAAAATCAAAATTTATTTATATTTACAAAATACCAATATGTTGGTCAATGAAAAAATTGGAAAACTTTTCTTTGTAACTTTTTTCAGTTAAAAAAAAAAGTTTCAAAAGAATTAAATCACAGATTCTTGATTTTAATGCATTTTACAAAATGTCCCAATATTTCTGGAAATGGGGTTGTAATACTAACAGAGGTGCATTGAACAATGTGGCTGTTATAGTTTTAGGGGTGGTTATTTATTGATGCATTTATTGAATGTTAATGTTAACAATCTGTTTAAATTTTATTTTTTTAAATCAGCCTTGAAGTTTGTTCTTGTTAATGTCAATGTGTACTATGTGTGAATGTGGATTGTAATTTGTAAATTTGCCTGTCAGCATTTTCTTGTACTCCTCTGCATTCTTTGCATTTATTTAATCTTGTAATACCTCCATAACTCTGTTCCCTTTCCCCTTTAAACTACTTGTATTTATGCCTTTGAAACCATTTTGAGAAGCACTATACAATTAAAATTGACTCAAACAAATAGAACAAAGTGGCTTTATGGCACTTTATTTTAGCCTTTGTGCTCCTTTGCATCATTTTGTATTTATGTCCTTGTGTCTCTTCAATGCACCATTTGTTTAAGTTTATGACTGTCAACTTTTTTTTTTTTTTGGCCTTTGTGCCTTTTTGTATTATGATTTTTATACTCTTTTTGTATCCATTAACACTGATTTTTTTTCTTCTTCAGTGTAATGTGCTGTTAAACATGTCTGCATGATTTATGTACGTGTTCCCTATGCCTTTCTGTTCCTTGTATTTATGTGCTCTTTTTATTTTATTTTTGATTTCTGAGTTTTGAGTTTTGGGACCCTTTCCATTTGTCCCTGTCCTCTTTATATTCTTCTGTGCCCATATATTCTTTTTTTTATATTATTATTCCCATTTATACCCCTGTATTTATGCCTTTTGTCCTACTTGTGTCTATTGTACTTATCATAAGCATTTTTTTCTTGAGCTTTTTATAATAATTATGATGCTTTCTTTAGTATAAATGTCACACGCATTAAATTGAATTGACAATTTTCGCTTTTTGTATTTATGGCTTGCTATGCTTTTACTGCTTTAATGCTTTTTCTTAGTCTCTTTTTTTCTTTTTTCTTTTTTTTAAAGCAGCTTTGTCCACTTGATAATTAAATGCTACATTGTATTGTTTAACCTTGCATTGGCACTTTTTTTTGTATTTATGCAAATTTTAGGATTTTGTCTTTTTGTGTTGCTTTTATGCCTTCTATATTTCAATCTGTCTTTGTCTTTTTCCTTTTTGTACAGTATTTGTTTATTTATTTACTTACTAACTTCGATTTAAACTTTTTGTTCTGTGTTCCTTTTATAATTTTGTTCTGTCTTAGACTAGCTTAGATAGGACCATAAAGTTCACAAGCATAACAGCTGCATGTCTGATTATTCTTCCTTTGCATTCCTTTTCACCTTTTGTGTTTGTATTTATATAGTGATGGTTTTTACAGTTTACATTTATGCCTTGTGGTGTTTGATTTCATTTTAAAGTCTTGTACTTTATGTCCCTTTTGTTTTATTCATGCCCTTTATGCCTTAATGCTCCTTTATTTTGTTGTCTCTGCACTTATGTCCTTATCATGGTACCTGTGCCCTTATGTGCATTTGTACTTAAAAGGTTGCTTAAATTGTAATTGTATAATCATTTACTTTAATTTTTGACCATTGGTGTTTAAAGCGGTTTTGATACAATTTATATTAAATTAGTATACAATGTATTTCACCCCTTCAGTTCCAAATTCTCACAACTGACTTGATTCTAGCCAAAAAGTCATTGACTCATCTTGGGATTGACTGAGACCTAAATTTGATCAAAGAACAAAATGAAACCACCTGTCTCTACCAAGTTCACCAAACCTTGGAGGGGTTTGAGAACAGATGTGACACTTCTTGGAAATTCTCTTCTGTGCAATCATTCTTTTTAATTTTATACTAATTCTAACTGAAATGTGATGTATCTTCTTCTAGGTGAGCTGGGTGTGTGGTTGTTCTCCCTTCAGAATGGAAGTCCACATGTTGACCCTACTGTCCACCTTGAGGCTCATGGTACAGAATTCCAAGCTCTTCTAACCTTGTTTGACCTTTTAGTGGCGGCTGTTTCATCAGCTCACAGCTGTCTTAGTTACACCACAATCAGAATGTTCTTAGTACTCTAGACATTTAACAGTTCCTTTTTAATAATTGTTTCAGTCAGTTTCTGACAATGCCAACCCTATCCTTGAAGCTTGAATTGAAGGCTAACCTGTGAAACATTGTGTATATTGGTGTCTTTCATGGGTCAAAAGTTTTATGGTGACTGCCAGCACTTTTAGTAATGATTTTGTTTTATGCTTTGAGTTATTATGCCGGTTTTTATCTGTACCTTTTTATTTTTGCAAATAGGACCCTTTCATTTTGTCCCTGTCCTCTTTGTATTTATCTCTGCCCATATTTCTTTCCTACTTGCTTTTGTATTTTCCCCCTTTAAACCATTGTCTTTTGTCCTACTTATGGTTGTCAGTCACATTTTGTTGTTTTCCAATGCATATTTTGTAAAGCAGCTTTGTCCCTTTGTATTAATAATAATCTGTATTAATGCCTTCTATTGTCTTTGTCTGTAGCACAGGAGCTCTTTTATTTCTTTTTCTTTTTTAATTGTCACACTCATGATATTGATTTGACAGCATTTGTTTTTGTATTTATGGCTTGGCCACTTGTACTCTTTAAGCCATGTTTCTTTGCCCCCCCCCCAAATGCTCATTTTGTATTATGACCCTTTTTGTCTGATTGTCCCTTTGCAATGATGGTATGATGCCTTTAATAATTTTATGCTTTTGTTTTGCCCTTTTGTATTTTAAAGCTTTCACTATATTGTAAGCCTCTTGTATTGTAAAGCTTTGTTTGAAAGTATGAAAACCTGTATTTTTTTGTCAACCTATTGTGTCCATGGCAACCTATTGTGTACACCTGCTCCTTGTTGACTTACTCATTTAGTCTCTGTATATAAACTTTGTTCCTTGTCCATTTTTAACTGCGTGTTAATCTCCTAAGTATTTGTTATTTTGATGTTATTTACAAAGTTTTACTGTTACAACTAGATCCAGTTCAAACTCATCCTTGCTCCAACCACCATGACAGAAGAATGTAACTTCAAACATGGATGGATGTAGCAGCATGAAGCCTCTCATTGATGCGCCTTCTCCCACCTCTTCTACCCATGCCATCTAGTAATTTGGCCCTGTGTCCACGTGCTCCTTTCAGCCCTTGGGCTCCTTTATTGGCAACCTTTTGGTCCGCCTTTGGCTTCCAGTTCACCAGCTCCGGCCAGGTGTTTATCCCTTGGTTTCTTGCCAAGCCTTGGACTTAACCTCACTCTGTTGACCTATTAGCTCCACCATAGTCCTTCATCCCTCAAACTGCATCAGGCTCCCTCGTCCCTCTGGCTCCACCTTGGTCAGTTATCACCCTGGTTGCGCCACAGACTTCAGATCCTACGACTATGCCTTGTTCCTCCACCCCTTTGACTCCACTGCCCTATAGTTCTGTCTCTGCCCTCCAGTGCAGTGGTCTTGCCTTGGGTCTTGGGCTCTGCCTAGGTCCCAACCTCTAATAGCTCCCCCTGCGTTG